>NW_021703776.1:83254892-83269433 GCF_005190385.1 Monodon monoceros
ATAATCTTTTATATTCCCATAATACCAGGTACATAGAAGGTATTCAATAATATTGATATGGAGTACTTAAGCGGGGGGCACTGGTATCTGTAGAAGAGATTTAAGTGTCTTGGGCCAAATATACATCTTAAAAGAACCATCTAAGAATAGCATGCAAATTAAACAGCTGAAACAAATTATTCATTTTGATGGGGCTTCAAGTTGTAACTCATATAATGGGATAATGGGACAGTAGCAGGGCATGAGATGCCCATGCACATCCCTTCCTATCAAATTTTGCAACAAAATACAGGAGAAATCTGGTGAAAGTTTCTTACCTGCCAGATAGAGGGAATGGGAATTCTTGTTCTCAGGTACTTTGTCTGACCTCTCACATGGCTGCATGCCCAGAAATGTGATGATGTTGTTGACAGCTTCTGTGTTGAGAAGATTGATGCAACCGTATGAGAAAAGGTCAGCGTAGGGATCTGCCTCTGCACTAGTTGGTGCTGGGAGTTGGGGGTGCACAGGGTTGGTGGTGGTGTGTGGAGGGAGGCTACTGGACTGGAAATGGGTTGACTCTGTTAGATGATGAAGACAGCGTTCTGGCCTTTTAAAGTGAAATAGTTTACGGAGTTTTTAAAGAAAAGGGAGTCCTTTTGGAATAACAAATATGCCTATTAGGTGTTAGACTGCTATCAGGCAATATACTGATAGCAAAATTGTTCTCACCTTCAAGAGTTTTGGTAGAACTGAGGGCAAAGGTCTCCTCTTTCTCAAAGGTGTCGCCTACCTCTTCCCAGGCAGCAGCAAAGTTAGGCTTCATTACCTTCTGAATGTGGTCAGACACAGTCACTTCAAGATCTTCTAGCTAGTGGGTTAACAAACAGGCGTCAGAAAATGAGTCCTCTCAGTTCAGTACAAAGGTAGAAGAGGTTAGTTCATTTGGTTTTATCATCCTGTGTTATAGCCTTTGCAGGAGCCTAGGAAAAACTCTACTGCCAAGCTAGTTTGAAGTTCTGTAGTCTGGATAAGTCTAACAAGGTAGGCCCTAGCAAAGGAAAGCAAGAAAACAGGTCATCTGGCAAGAGCCATATTCAGATCAACGTCTGTAGCCCTGGTGTAGGTACAAAGCAGTCACATTGCCACACGTAACTGCAGAGTTCAAGCCGTACAGGGCCTTCTGAACTTCGCATTCACGAACAGGTAGATATTTCTAAAACTTTTCCCTGCAGTCTGTGAAGGCTTTTCAGTCCATGATGTGGCTACATTATAAGCAAACTAAAAGCTGCTGAACAACAACAAAAAACCCCTACCCCCAATACGTTAAATAAAACTGATCTCAATGAAAATCATATAATTATTTTCATCTCTTAGTTATCCCTATTATAAAAACATTAAAAAGGGTGAGTTTTGCTTTAATCAGTACTGAAGTGGTAAATCCCAATTCTCTTTGGCATGATGCACTCCCACGACAGGAGGATTAGCCCAGGTCCTCCTCAGCTGTAATGTGTTTGAGAAGAATACAATCCCGTAAGTTCATGTCAGATGAAAATGTTCTCTCCAGACAGAAGTCACTCAGTGGTGCAAGGGGTCAAAGTGAGTCTCTCTGCAGGGGAGACTCACCACGTACTCATCGTCATACCCCTCCTCAGCTGGAACCCCCGTGTCAGGGTCGCAGTCCCGGACAGTGAATTTCATGGTGCAGCTGAAGGTACCTGCAGCTGGAGGAGACAGAGCAGGCGAGCCTGCATCAATGGGCAGCGCAAGCGCACGGTTTCCATCAGTAACTTAGGAAGCACCATCTGCCCTTGGCTCTGTGTTCTGAATTAGCAAGTGACACGTATGTAGGCTGTTTTCTAGGGTCATAGTTCTCGAAAGAAGCCGGTGCGCTGGACTTAACAATCTGTTCCCTGCTGCGAGCCAGAACAGTACGGAAAAGACAACATGGACCAAACTCTGTTTTTATGTTCATATAAGGAAAGCAGGGGGTATAGCTCAGTGGTAGAGCATCTGACTACAGATCAGGAAAGCAGCAGGGGAGACACTTTTTAAGGGGCTTTTTGTCATGCCTGTCAACACGTTAAGAACCACTACTTTAGGAGCTGACAAACAAAGCATAAAATATGGATGGTAAAACACACAGATCATTAAATTAATACTAAGTATATCACAGTCTCGATACCTTTACAGATATTATATCTGTAGACTGTGGACCAAAAGTGGGTTCAGAGATCACCAGAATGAACTTGCTTTATGTCAACTTTCAACCTTTAGTGAGTAGGTCAGTAATGAAGTTCTAATATTGGTGAAGTCAGTGTTGTACAATGGGAAAGCAAGTGGGTAATTATATGTTTTGAGATAATCAGTGGAAGAAATGAAGGAAAATGAAGTCTTCATGAAGAAGATAGGATTTTCTGAACTGTCTGAAGGAGAGGATTTATTAACCATGGATGAAGAAAAGGCACATTAAGGGTCTAGTCCATGGTCTGGAAAAGGCTTGTAGGTTTAAAAAATTTCATATGTGTGTGTATATATATATATATATATATATATATGAAACTGTAGAGTTAGAAAGTTACTTGGGGAATAGGCAAGGACGGGAAAGAATAGACTCAGATGTAAAGACCATATATGACAGGTCGGGTAGTGAGACTTTCATTTGTTCAGTCTTAACTTTAAACTCCCTCCATCCAAAAATGTAGAAAATGTCAATACATTTATAATGTAAAGGTATAAATGAATATGCCAGATCCTTAGATAAAAAGACGACTAAGACATGACCTTTTCCCCACAGCTGACTGTCTAGGAGTTGAATAACAGTGTGTGTGAGAGATCTACCTATATATACCTGTGACATTACAATTTAGTACCATAGGTTCTTTAATGTAAGTTTTAATAGAGTGCTATGTGGGAGTGCAGGATTAACAGCCTTGGAAAATCATAAAAAATTTGAAAGGATGTACAGTTTAATTGGATCTCAAAAGATGCAAAAGAGCTTTGGCAAGCAGAGGAAGGTGCACGAGCTAAAGGAGCGAGGCTAGAAAGGCAGCGGTGTAATTGGAAGCAGTAAGAGAGAGGGCGATGCATAGGGGCTGAGAAGAGAATGTGTTCAGGAACAAATCTGAAATACCTTATATTTCAAAGGAAGGAGACTAGATATTTTCCAGCAGGCTCTAGTAGCTGAGGCAGTCAAGAGATTGAAATGTTAGAGGTAATTAAAGCCACTGGTAGGAATCCTATGAATAGGCCTGAATTCAGAGAGCAAATGAATTCACTCTAGCATACCGGAAACAGATGACGGGAATGGACTGCCCCATATAGGAAAGAGTGTGCCGATCGAAACTACAGAATGTATTTCAGTGCAATAGGGGGTTGGTGAAAGAAGGATCTTGTTTAAATTAAGGTAGGATTTTCTGCAGGAGGAAGGGGGAAGAAGAAGAAAGAAAGAAGTGGAAATTAACACAAACCTAGAATGCGTCAGTTGAGGTATTTAAAAAAGAAAAAATTAAAGGAGAGAATGGGATTACGGTATGAACAAAGGTCATGATCAAATAAAAATGGAGAGGCAGGATACATGTTGAGTAATAGAAGATTATATGAACCCCAGGTTGGTTCATGGAGGTAACTGGCAAATGAGGAAGAGGAATAAGGAGAGACAGTCAGGAATAATGGTAGATCACAGACTGGGCTAACTGGTTGAATTTTATGTATAAGTAAAGACAGAAGACACTTTATATATAAGTAAGTGATAAGGAAAAATGGATTAAGGAAGCAAATAGGAATGATATTAATAGAGATAATGTTTCTGAAACTTTTGTGGCAAATTTTCGAATAAATGGTTTGGTTAATACAGTAAGAGGTTACACGGAATCTAAGGTGAACTCCATTAAAAGCCACTGGTAGCAGTCGCTCAGTGTTGTGAGAGAGGATGACTAACACCGGGTGAGGAGAAGGGGGTGGGAGAGAGCCTTCCCATGGCAAGAGAACAATACTGAGTCCACTGCCGTAACAAAGATGAGAGCTTCATGAATGAAGCGCGGCAGATAACCAAGGGAATAAGAGAGGAATGCCCTGGAGGTCTACATTAAGACTGTCCCCAGAAATCAGGCTTGTCTGAGAACTGACTGAAAATGGGAGATAACTACTGAGGAAACTTGTAGGAAAAAGAAACACCAAAACACAGAATTAGAGAAAAGATGGATGCTGGAAGCTAAGAAAGGAGCGAGCCGTGTGAATTAGGCCAGGGCGCAGAACATGCAGTGTGGCAAATGGCAGAGTGGGAGATTTGGTGGGAGCTGTCAGGCCTCAACCACTAGAGGGAAGACTATGACTAAATAAGTGGGGTTATGAGGAGATTCCAGAAAGCTTTGCTGGAATAATAGTTACAGAAAATGATGTGGTCAGTGGGGTGAAAGATAAGAGGGTAGGAGGGATGGGCCTGAAACACAGGCTACCTGCAGCAATCCCCACAGGTCTGGACCAAACTGAGAAGGAAGGGATGCGTAGAGTGTGCAGGGAATCAAGGCAGATGAAAGAAAGCAAGTTGAGCAGTGAGTGCCAAAAATGAGGAGAACGTGCCTACCAGGAAAATGCTACACATGTGGCAGAAGGGGTGCTGAAGATAAGGTTTTTCTCTAGGACAAATGTGGGGAAAAAGGAAGAAAGGTACAGAAAAGCAAGATTAAAGTTGCCCTCAGACAGAAAGGAGACGCTAAGGAATGACAGACATCAACTGGAAGGATAAGTCAGCATTCCTGGGCCAAAAGTCATGCTGGAATAAAGAAAGAAAAGAGAGACTGGAGGCAGAGAAATTGAAATATTGTATAGTGGAGAGCATAGAAGGCCGAGCAGGTGTGTAATAAAGACCTCAAATGGGGAATCCTGTCAGAGCTCAAAATGGTCTAACTGGACACATTTTGGATGTAAAGACCGTATAGCAACGAGAAGTGCACAGAAAGTGCGAGGAGCAAGGACCTGAGTAGGAGGCAGGAGTAGATTAGCTCCTGAAGCACCGATTTGGAGGGAAACTGTTAAAGGACTTGGGTGACAGGAAAGTTTATAAGGAAGCTGCTTACAATGAATGCGGATAAAAACCCATTGCTGCCAACTTTAGAGAGAGTAGGTTTGACTTAATAGAGGGCGTGAATAGGTAGTTTGGCCAGAAGATAGATTATTGTTGGAGAATGGGTGAAGATTCTGAGGGAAATATACCTCAAGAGAAGTACTTTGCCTCCATTCCTTCTGTAGACAAGATGGTAAATGAAAGGGTGATGGATAGCTAAGATATCGTAGATTATTGCAGTGCGCCATTAAAATTGGTTGCTCTTAGAAGTTACCCTACCATGGCTAATAGTGACAGACATTTCCTAGGGAGATTTGTATGCAAATATCATGGAGAGAGGGGAGAAGACGGAGGCTAGAAGCATAAAAACAGAAGATGGAGGGTTTAAGTTGGGGTGCCGAATATAAGGTGTGAGTAGGGAAGGGCATTAAACAGGGCCAAAAGGAGGAACACTGGAAAAGGGCAGAGCTGCGTATTAAGTAGAGAGACGGGAGCTAAGCTAGATTACAGCCAAAGAGGAGAGAGGACGTGGAGCGGAAGTGGCTAATAAGAGCTGGTGTTAATGAGGGAGTGCCTCACTAACGGAATCTGGGAATCTTTTCTCAAATGATATTTGAAGCAACAAGTATGACCAATGGAGTGACATATTAAAGAGTCTAAATGGGATGGATCCAAGCCGTGGCCAGTGGCAAGAATCCTATGAAGGTCTGTACTGAACTGAGAATGCAAATGTATTCAGAACAGTGTACAGAAAACAAGATGAAAGAAGAGACTTCTCAATCCGTGAGAAATGATATAAATATGGTAGCTGAAAAAACAAGTGACTGTAGGTAATATAGGTGTTTCTCTAGGGTCAATCAAGGAAAAGAGTGGAAGAGCTGCAGAAGAGATGGGGTCATTTGAAGATTGGCAGGTACTGACAGGAGGGATATGGTACCATATTTGTACCAAAGATCATGATTAAATAAGAAAGAAGAGAGAGACTGGAAACTACATAAGGGAAGAACTATATGAAGAGTAGTTGAGAACAGGTGGAGTGGCATGGGCAGATAAGATGAGGAACACACAGTTTTCCAGAATGAGAACTCTTGTAAGATCTTATAATGGGTCTATCTGGTTAAATGATGGGTCTTAACGCCAGACTTTGAAAAGCAGTATATACGATGGGAAGACAGGGCCCGAAAAGTAATGGGAAGTTTTGGTGGGAAGTTTTAGCTAGGAGGATTGGAAGGAGATGGACTAAGATGAACTCTGATATAGAGACAGGCCAGCAACCTTAAAGACACCAGGATAAATCTCTGAGCCCTGGTCTATAGCATGGATGACTAATACTGAGAGCTGAGTGGCTAGCGATCATGCCCAACTCAAAAGTAAAACTTCATTTGTTATTTTCATGTACAGATGGTAGATGAAATTATGCTATATGTATAATTAAGACGTGGGAGGGCAGACCACCAAAGGGAGATACAAATGAATATCTTGCAAGTGCCACATTAAAGTTATCCTTAGAATTTACTCTGTCGTGTCAAGATTTTCTGAAAGTGGAGAGACAGCTCCTGGGGAGAGAACCTGGCTAGGGAGTGCTGTTTGGGAGGAGACTGAATCCACTTGAATGAAACAGAGATGGTAGCTAAAAAAAGAAGAGAAGCTGAAGATAAGGCAGCATATTTCTTTAGGGCAAGACAGGTAGCAAGGGAAAAGGAATGGGAGAACAACATTACAGGTGCCCCCAGATTAAAAGAATGCCATTTGAAGAATGACAGGTATTGACTGGAGGGAGAGGATCCCATACTTGGGCCAAAAGACACAGAAGGAGGGGTGGGGGTTTACAAGCTAAGAGGAGCACTGTATAGACTAGAGAACGATTCTGAGTAGGTGGGTGGTAATAAGAAAAACCACAGGACCGTAACGACTCCCAGAATGGGGAAGCCTATAGTGTGAGAATGGGCCTGAGTGGTATGTTGGGTATAAGCCAGACTGCAGTGACTAGTCTATATAATGGGAGAGAAATAGAGGCCTGAAAAGGAGTGATAGGAGTAGACTTGCTCTTGATGCCTTCGTGGGAAATTTTTAATTAAAGGGCTTGGTTGGGGGAAAGTTTAGAGCAGTGCTTCTTAAGATGTGTTCTATCAGCTCTGTCTAGGAATATGTCATTCTTCGCCCTACTAGACGTACTGAATCAGAAATTTGGGGTGGGGCTCAGCAGTTTGTATTTTAACAAACTGCAGTTTGAGAGCCACTGCTTTAGACAAAGGCAGATTAAGAGTAATCCCGATTAAAAAAATCTTTGCTAGCAGCTAAATCTAATTAGCTGAAAATTAGAGAAGCAACTGAGGAGACTTGCAAGAAAGGATAGTAGACAAGGAGAGAATGGCGACTAAAAAAGGGAAAAGGGCCATGTGAATTAGACTCGGGTGAGGAACTTGCAGGAGAGTAACATGGCCAATGGGTAAGGGCATTAAGGAGTGCTAGAGTGAGAAAGCCTGGCACATGGGAGAGTAGGAACTTTAACAGAGTGATTTTATGTTTATCTAGATTGCAGCCACTCAAAAAGAGAGAGGAAGGAGGGAATGTGGCTAAATAAGAATTGAGGGGGAACCGTTCAGGAAGCTTTGTGGAAGAGAGAGGCTGCATGGGCTGGAACTATATAATCCAGTCTAGAGCCTGAACAGTGACTGCTGAATATGAGGTGTCCGTTTATCTAGAAGAGATTACTGAATCTATGGGAATGATCGTACATACACAGTCTCTGAATGAAAGAGGGATGCTGAATACAAGGTACAGTTTTTAATAAGGCAAAATAAAGAAAAAGGAGTAAAACAGCAAAGTTAAAATTGCTGCCAGCCAGATGAGAAGGTATCACTTAATATTGACATAGAAATTGTCACTGATACCACCTGGAGGCATAGGCACCATAGCTGGGCCAAAGAATACGATGGAAAGGAAGAAGACAGGTTAGAAGCTATCTAAGGGAAAGGCTTATCTAAAGAGTAGAAAATTGGGGCTTCCCTAGTGGCGCAGTGGTTGGGAGTCCACCTGCCGATGCAGGGGACATGGGTTCGTGCCCCGGTCCGGGAGGATCCCACGTGCCGCGGAGTGGCTGGGCCCGTGAGCCATGGCTGCTGGGCCTGCGCGTCCAGAGCCTGTGCTCCGCAACGGAAGAGGCCACAACAGTGAGAGGCCCGCGTACCGCAAAAAAAAAAAAAAAAGAGTAGAAAATTGGTTTTGAGTGAGGCACAGAGTGGGGATCAGGAGAGGAGGAAACCTCAAAAAGAATATGCATTCATCACTATGAAAGGTTAAGATATATGGGGGAGTCCTCCAAAGGGAAATTGGAAAGAATGTCCCATAAGAGGGACATTAAAGATATACTCAGAAGTTAAGGAAATATATTAGAATTTGCAGTAAGTGAGAGAAGCACCTGAGGAGACTTGTATGAAAAAATAGCAAAGAAGGAAAGAGCAAAAGATGGAGATTGGAAACTAAATAAGCAGAAAGTGTGTGTGAATTGGGCTAGCGTGCAGAACATGCAGTGTAGAAAAATCAATATGGGAGGACACTGAAGAGGTCTAAATGGGAACATTAGGAAACGGGAATTGGAATTTTGTCAGAGTTGTGTATGAATGAGAGAAAGTGAGGTTAAAATGTAGCAAAGTAAGAATTGGAGTATAAAGTTTTGCTGTCCAGGATGCTTTTTTGGAAAAATACTAGAAGCAATGGGTGTGGTCAATAGAGTGAAAGGTCAGAAACAGGCCAAGTGGGATGCACATAAAAGGCAGGCCAGTGGCAGGAATCCTATGAAGTTTATGCTAAACCGAGAATACAAACAAATGCAGTAAAGAGTGTAGGACACAAAGGGAAGACAGCAGGGCTTGAGCAGTGAGTGTCCAACATGAGGGGAGTATCTAGCCCAAAGGGACAGCTGAATCTGTAAGAATGATGTGAATGTACGTGGAAGCTGAAAGGAGGGACACAGAAGACAAGGCAGCATGTTTCTCTAGGGCAAAATAAGGATCAGGGGAAAGCAATGGAAGAGCAAAGTGAAGCTTCCCACAGATGTGAAGGGATGATTTAAGAATGGTATCTATTGACTGGTGGTAGTTATGGTACGATATTTAGACCAAGATTGTGATGGAATGAAAAGGAAAAGAAAGTTTGTTAATTGAATAAAGGACTATTGTATGAACTATAGAAGACTTAAGAGTAATGGAATAGCAGCAATACAGATCAGGTGTGTAATAAAGAGACTCAGAATGGAGATTTCCTTAAATGTTCAAATTGGATGGGAAGGCCCAACGGTAATGAGTGGTGTATCTAACAGAGTTTCAAGGACCTGGATAAAAATGGGAATTATAGAGTAGACTAGCTCTTAATGCTGTGGGTAAAATTTTTTAATTAAAAGCTTGGTTAGGGGCTTCCCTGGTGCTGCAGTGGTTGAGAGTCCGCCTGCGGGTTCGTGCCCCGGTCTGGGAAGATCCCACATGCCGCGGAGCGGCTGGGCCCGTGAGCCATGGCCGCTGAGCCTGTGCGTCCGGAGCCTGTGCTCCGCAACGGGAGAGGCCACATGACCAGCTAGGGAGCATGGGCCAGTGGTTTGCCTATAGAGAAGACTATCTGTATTTCTTGAGGAGTAGTTGGGAATCGCTAGGGAGGTAAACCTCACTAGAAAACTACTGTACCCTTTGCTATGACACAGGATAGTAGCTGAAATGGATAGTTAAGATATGGTAGAGCACAACAGAATAAGAAAGAAGAGGGGGTTTTAATCTAAATAATGGGAGCATTGCATGCATTAGAGTAGGGTTCTCAGTAGTCAGAGTAGCAAAAAGGCAAATAAGATGTGAATTGAAGAGACTTGGAATGGAGAAATCTGTCAGATCTCAGAAGGGGTCTAACTGGTTAAAAATGTTTGGTGTTAGTTAAAGATGACAATGAGTGGTATATAACTAGAGAGAAGTAAAGGCCTGCATGTAAATGAATGTTTAGAAATGTTAGAAAGTAGACTAGCACTCAAAGTCTTGGTGGGAAAAAAAATTTTTTTAAGAATGAACATATATATATATATATCCCTCAAAGACAGTATTACATATTATTTATGGATATATGAATATTTATGAAAAGTATAAAATATATATGAGGATAAATATTTAAGTAGTGATTTTCTCTTAGAAGGAAGGGAAAGAGGTAAATGATTCTAAAGTGGTACAAAGGAAGTCTCAATTATATGTGTACTGTTCCATTTCTTTAAAAAAATCTCAATCAAATATAGCATAAAGTTAAGATATAAAGAAGTGGGGTAGTAGGTATATGAATTTTGGGGGAACAGAACATTTTAATTAAAGGGCTTGGTTGATAAGAATGGCTAGAGGGGGAAGTTAGAATGAACCTTGATGAAAAGTCATCGATAGCAACCTGAAAGATGCTGGTTTGACCAACTAGAGAGTGCAGGTGGGTCGTTTATCTGGTGAGAGGATGAAGTGTACTTGGTAAGAAGTGAGTGGAAGTGCGCCTCAAGAGAAGACTAATGTGTCCCTCACTATGATGACAGATGGAAGCCAAAAATATTATAGATGTTCATGTATATGACAGAGCAAATAATCAAAGGAACTCAGGAAGAGCTTGTTGAGGTATGATGTTAAAGTGCTCAGAAATTAAAGTATCATATTAGGACTGGCTGTGAGAGAAACTGCTGAGATGTATTTTTAAAAAGAGAGAGAGAAAAAAATTGAGGCTGAAATCTAAGTAAGGAGAGGGAGTCTAGGATATAGGCTGTGGTGCAGAACATGCAGTTTAGCAAAATGTTAAACAAGGAAGGGCATTTAACAGGTCCAGGATGAGGAGCACAGAGAGATCAGAATTAAAAGTTCAGTGAAGGATTGTACGGTAAGCCAGATATCAACCAGCCAAGGAAAGAGGTGAGAATGCCGCCAAATAAGAACTGGAGTATGATGTGTTGCTGCCCAGAAAGCTTTGTTGGAAAAGATTTGAAGCAATCAGTGTAGTCAATAGAATGAGAGGTTAGAGAGCAATTAAATGTGATTGGACTTAAAATGGGCCAGAGCAGAAATCCTGGGAAAATCCAGACTCAATGGAGGGTGGAAACAGATTTCAGTACAGAATGCAGGAAATAAGGAAGATGGATGAAGGTTGAATTGTGAGTGCTGAACATTAAAAGTGTACATATCCAGAAAAGATGATTAGATTCACTGGAATGATATAGCTGAAAGAAGGAGGAATGTTGGAGGAAATGTAGGGAGTTTGCAGCAAAAGGAGAAAGGGGAAAAGGAGAAAACGGATAGAAGAGCAATGTTCAAGTTCCTTGTAGATGGAAAGACATTATTTGAATAGTCATACAGATGGAAGAAATGGCTTTTGCTCCATACTAAGGCCAAAGGTCATGACAGAATAAAAAGAAAATAGGAGAGGATGGCAAGTAAGTAAAGGGGCATTGTGTGAATTAGAGAGTAGTTCTGAGTAGCTGGAATGGCAACAAGACAGATCAGGTGTGAATGAAAGAAACAGAACCGCCAGGTCCCCGAACTGCATATATAGAATGAAAGAGGATCCGGGCCCTGAAAAAGAACAGGACTTGGGTAGGCTGGCTCTTGAAGTCTTCGTGGGAAATTTATGGCTGAAGTGATTGCTTGTTAAGAAAGGTTAGAAAGAGATGGATTAACATAAACCTTGACAAGAAGGCCTTGGTGGAAACCTTAAAGATATCACCATTGATTGACCTTTTAGAAGGTGTGGACTGGATACTTTTCAGTATGTAGAGCAAATGAATGCTTTTGGTTGAGGAGTGGTTGCGGATCATGATAAGGCAATCTCAAGGGAATAATACTGCATTTATTGATATATTATAGAATCTGTGGGTGAAAGATAAGGGAATGTTTAAGATCTGGTAAGGCAAATAGTCAAAAGGAGTCATGGAAGACCTGCCTGTAAGTGTGATGTTAGTTTGCTGAGAAGTTAAGGAGTCACGTTAGGACCGGCTGAAAGTGAAAGAAGTAACTGCAAAGACTCGTATAAAAAAAAAAGAGGAAAGAGGAAAGGAGAGAAGATGCTGGTTAGAGAAGGGATGTATGAATTAGGCTGGGTTTGTAATATGCAAGGTGCAAAATGGCAAATATTACTGAGACCAGAATGAGGAATGCAGGTATCACCAGCTATCTACTCACATTACCAAAATACTTGTTAACATGAAAAGTTTTTACCTACATATCACCACGTGCTTGGGAAACTTGGTACAGTGAGTTAGCATTCTTGTGCTAGCAAAAACTTTGAGTTTGTACAGTCTATTTGGGATAGTATATGTTTGCTGCAGACATAGTTCTTTTATCTATAGGTTTACTTCCTATGCTCAAGGTTTTTAAATGTGTTGTGCATTATTCCTATCATCTTCCCTATAATATGTGTGGAACAACTCCAGCAATTCGCCAATTGGTAAGTAAATGTTTCCCAAGAGTTTCTTATTTATACAATGCATTTTGAAAATGTATATGCATTTGTTATTTCTCTTGAGAACCTTTCATTATTCCATGCATTGTAAAAGGAGAATGCAATTACAGTCTTATATCATAGTATGGGATCATTTTGTACTACAGACATGTACACTAGTGAATGAATTTTATGTTAAATAATTATGTAGTTGTTCTTTAAAATGGTTTATATTATAAGAAATACTTAAAAGTTTTTATAATAGCATTTTTGTGATGGTTGAGAAGATACGTTGGATTTTTTTAAAAGGAAAATGGTTATGGGCCTTTTCAAATTTAAGATATTGCAATATAACCATTTACTAAGAAAAACTGCGATTCAGCATATTTTAAAGAAAGGATAATGAAAATTGCTTATTGTACTTATAAAGCAGTTGAGCCAGGAAGAGAACTGTGTGGTGAGGCATTTCTTAAAGGAAGAAAAGGGGGAGATAAAGTGATAACTGAAAATGAGACATAAGAGGGACCGTATGTGGGAAAGTACGTTTGTATAAAGAAGTGTAGTCGGCAGAAAGGTCAGAGATAAAATCAGTGAAGTGGACCTAAAACAACACAAATTGCAGTGATCCTACCAAGGAATAAATGGAAAACCAAAGCAATTCAGCAAAATATGTAAAAAGAAGAAATATGGAAATGGATTGAGCAATGAATGTAGAACAAAAAGAGGAACCAAAGAGTGAGGTATTAGTGAGCGTATGAGAATGGTACATACTCAGTATATGGATGTTTAATAAAAGGTAGAATAGGGAAAAAAGAAGAAGAAAATGGGTGGAAAAGCAAAATTTAACTTTAGATGGGAAAGATCATGTGAGGAATGACATACTGAAAAACAAGGTTTGGCACTATAATTGTATCTAATGGAACAAGGAAGAATATAGGTGATAGAAACCAAGTAAAAAGAGCACTGTATGGATAAGAAAACATTTCAGAGTAACTAGATAAAATATAGGGTAAAACAGTTTCACAATAAGGAGATCTTTATTGAGGGCAGAAATGGACACAGGATTAAAGACAGGCGAAAAGTACCGAAGAAAGTGAAGGCAGATGGAAACAAGTCAGAGGGCGACTACATGCAGTAGAGTGGAGTATTAGAAAAAGGCCAAGTGGAGAACGAAGTTAAGACAATATGGATAAAGAAGAATTCAGCTGACGGGGGCAAAGGGTGTCATGGAATGGAACTGAAAACTGCACATCTAGAAAGGATTTATAACTTCGTAAGATGGTACTGGATGAATCACGGAACAGGGACGGGTTAACTAGGGGGTTAAAATATGGCGGAGGAGAGAAAGAGGAACAAAACAGATACGCAAAACTAGAGTTACACATACGACTAAAGGATTCCATGAGAAGAAACAAAAATGAGATGAAAATGACCTTATTCAGTAGTAATGGAAATAGAGGAAGAACAAAGGAGAGGAAAACTGCGTAGATTACAGAAAGACAATGACAAAACTAGAGTCTAGTAAAACCAACACATGATGGGGATAATAGCAAAGAGTGGGTAAAATAAGGTGGTAGAACAGAGAATCCTACCAAACTTGTTATAGTATATAAACTTAAAACATACAAAGTATTTATGAAAGTGGAGAAAATGTTAAATGGGAATGAGAGTGGAGTAGAGGAATGAAGGATGAGAGGAAAAGGTTAGAGCATGTCCTGCAAAATATTAAATATAGAAAAGAATGAGGGCTGCAATGAGTAGATTTCCAGGGTTCTGTTCTAACACAGTGAACACTAAGCACTTTGAAAACAAGTGAAATTAAACAATGGAATGAATGTGGAATGGTTTAGGAAGTTTAAGTAAAAAGAATTAAAGTCACATTCAACAATGATTCTTGACTAATAGGGAAGACAGACCTAAGAAAATGAAAAGTATAACTATGTCACGTAGGCTGGAGTTCGGGGCGTGTCAGATGGAAGGGATTGTGTCGGTCCCAAGAAGGGATGGCTGGATCAGTGTCAGAGTGGGGGCAGGGCTAGGATCCTTGAGGAACAAGGGTC
>NW_021703776.1:83269443-83274847 GCF_005190385.1 Monodon monoceros
CCAGAGCAGAGGAGATAACTGAATCCAGCTGGAAGGTGCACAGACAGCAGCTTCTTTAAAGAATGTCACATGGCTCAGGTAGGACAGTTCCTTTGCTATACATACAGTAGAGAAGGAAATAAGGAGAGATGATGAAGGTGGGCCCCGGACGTAGGCGAGATCAGGTGAGCATTCTGAAACAGGTGGTAGAGAAGAGGAGGTCCAATGGCTAAGAAGAGTGAGGAAGGTGAGGCAATGGCACCCAGCAACCAGGGCAGGAGAGGCTTGTTGAGAGGATCAGGGAACACACTGCACAGAGTGTGATAGCAAAGAGCCAAAAGGATGGAGTTGGATGTCGAGGATCCAGGAGCTGTGCACCCATGAGTGGGCCAAGGGTGTGAGGAAGCCCATGCAGGAGGGAGAGGACAGCGTGGGTAAGGCCAGGTTGGAACATGGGGGAGGTGGACGAGGTGAGAAGAGGATGAGCTGGTAAAAGTAGTGGTCTGTGGAAAATGTTGGAGACGAGCCTGTCAATGCAGGGCATGACGACACGAAACGATGGAAGGTCAGACAGAAGCCTGAGGGACCTGAAAAGACACGGTGCTTAGGGATGAATGGGGACAGCATATGGAGTCACTACAGCACATTGCAGACCAAGAAGCTGGAGACTGGGGAGCATGAGGGCAGGTCAAGAAGAGAGCAGATGTCAAGGAAAAGACCACTGCATCTGTGGCATGACTGACAGGTGGTAGGGGAAGTAGGATGGGATGTTGAAGATTAAGCAGAGAGGCTCTTGAAGACAAGAGTGGGAGAAAAGGCAGAGGATGGGCTGAGCAACGTTCAGTCCACACCCAGCCTGCAAAGAGAGAGATCCTTGGATTCTCGAGTGTCCATGAAGGTGGTAGGCCAGTATTGAGATGGGTCAGGGGAGTCAATGGGAAAAGAAAGGGACAGGGCATGGATGAGGGGAAGAACCTCATGAATGTGTGAAGGGCTCAGGGAAGTTAAAGGGGGCTCTACAGAAAAGGGGAAGGCAGCTTTAAGAGCTCCCAATCTGGGGACGTCAGCAGATCTCAGGGGCAGGAGGGGTGGTATTGAGGCCAGACAGCAGGTGTACACTAGTGAATAAAAGAAAGTACAGGTGCTATCTGTTATATCTGTGGGAAAGCACTGTTTTATGGGAAGACAGACAATGTAGAATGTTTATAGAGGGAGAGGCTACAGCATAGCCAAGTACAAAGCAAAGGTGTATAGTGCAATCAATTGGATTTTGAAAGAATTGTATTTAGCACTGGTAAACTATGCCTCCTACAGATGCTGATATAGTGTTTATACGTTCATTGTTTTTCCAATGAAAATGAGCAGAGGAAAAAGAGAAAAGAAGTGGTTAAAATAAAACTGGAACTAAGTCAACAGTATACATACAAATCATTCTTGGAACTATTAAGGAACATTATAATGGTTAGGATGCATAGTGCGACCTGTTCAACCTGATCACAATTAATGGAATAAAGGGAAATGGGAGAAATATATAAAAAGAAATTACCACAAGGAAATTGGTGGGTGGCTGCCTGAAAAATCTATCAGACAATTATGTCGAAGTGGGTAGATTCAAGAGAATAAATGGTCACATAGAGATAAATTCATAAAACAAAATCTGAAGGGAGAGCGTCAGCAGCAGTCCTCGTAACATCAGTGCTCCTGACATCCTAAGATGAAGACACATGCCAGAGAATGGGGTTGTTTTGAATAATAAGAGTAGGTCAAGGAGTAATTTCACACATTTTCACATACTGAATCCATTTAAAGGCCAGACTGTGAACCAGTTTTTCTAAGGCTACAAGATGGGGAAAAAGGAAATGAGTGGATGTGTCATGTTTATATTGCATTCTGGAGAGATGTTATCATTTAAGAAAGGCAGCAATAAAGATGACAGCTATCGATGATGGTGTGAAATGGGAACATGAACTAGGATAGGAAAACAGGTTCAAAGTCAGCACAGAGGAAATGTTGAAATTTCAGTGTGTTTGAGGAAAGGGAGGTTGGTTGCGAGATGAATGAGCAGGTGAATGAGGTCTCAAACTGGAATCTTGGCAAGTCTCATTAACGGGTCAGATTTGGAGGAATATGGATTCTACGGCTAGGCTGATACAAATTCTAGTGATAAAGGTAGGGGAAATGGTGGCTAAATAGTAATGTTCAAACTATCCTGCTTTTTTATTAGCATTTGAGTAAAAATTCAGATTACGTGCTTAGCTTGGAAGAATGCAAAGTTCCACCAAGGGTCATTAATATGGATACCAGTGAGTGGTTGGAGGTGTGTCAAAGTAAAAAAACAGATAAATTTTACTTAACTGAAGCTGTGGATTTAATTCAGATTGTCAGGAGTTAATATGGCTAATACTGAATAGCAAATAATGGAATGGAGAAAACAGATTCAGCGAAGAGATTGGAGTCCATCAGGATCCTGTGGTAGCTCATTAAGATAAAGGTTTAAGGAAATGTAGAACTGCAAGAACTGCAGTATGTATGTATAATATGAAAGAGTTATGAATTGTTAAATGGGAGGCAGCATCCCTAATGAAAAACAGAAAGAGAGGGCTTCCCTGGTGGCGCAGTGGTTGAGAGTCGGCCTAACGATGCAGGGGACACGGGTTCGTGCCCCGGTCTGGGAAGATCCCACGTGTCGCGGAGCGGCTGGGCCCGTGAGCCATGACCGCTGAGCCTGCGCGTCCGGAGCCTGTGCTCCGCAACGGGAGAGGCCACAACAGTGAGAGGCCCGCGTACCACAAAAAAAAAAAACCACAAAAAAAACCAAAAAAAAAAAAACAGAAAGAGAAACTCATATACATGTCCTGTTAAACTTGATCTTAGTATGGATATTTTCTATTGAAGGCTATTTAAATGAGTTATCTAAATTTGTTGAAATGAGAAATAATGATGCAATGAGGACCAAGAGTTCAATAATAAAAGCAATATAGGGATTAGAATGGTTCTGAGTAAGTAATAAAGCAAAAAGGTAGAGTCATTACAGAGGTCCAAAGTGGGGAAAAATTTGTAGAATGTTGCATATATATGTTGTTACTGGTGTAATAAACATTCAGAGGAAGGAACGTTGCTGGATGAGAAAGGACGCTAAGAAAGCATGCTGCCTTGAAGGCTTTTCTAGAAATTTTTCAGTAAAGAGTAGTTGTTGGAGGATGGAAGATAAGTAGGACTAAATTGAGACTTATGATGTTGATTACTCTTTCCACAATTTGCCCAAGATTTCAGGGAAGGAGTTATGGTAATATCTTGATGTTGAGTTAAAGTAAATTTTTTCAGATGGCATAGATTTTTTGTATACTTATAAAGTAAGGAGGAGTGGGAAAGTTTAAAGATACAGAAAATGTAAGAACAGGTGATGGAATAACTTTCTGAGGATATGGGTGGGTGGGTGTCTTTTGAACTGTGAAAGACTTGATTGTTAAAGAGGATAAAAGGAGAAAGTGGATAGTTTCAGAATTGAAGCAATAATAGCCTCCATCTATTAAGTATTTACTATGTGCCTGGCACCACGCTAATCACGTTACTTAATTTCATTTTATCCTTATAACAATCCTAGAAGGTTTACAGAGATCAAATAACTTGCCTATGATTACACACTCAGTGTGTAACGGAGTCAGAATTCAAATCGAATTTATCTATCTCCAAAACCTACATTACTTTCTATCCTATACAGTTTTCAAGTTGAAGGAAATCACAATCTATAGAATTTCTATTTTTTTCTGTGACTATACGGAAAATATATTTTCTGAGATGAGACAAGCAGAGGTGATTGATGTATAGATCTTCAGGTGACTGGTAAAATCCAGAATATCTGCAATGGGAAAATGCTGAAAGGAAGGCATGTGGAAAAGACTCTTATTACCACCTATGCCCTGGTATTTCACTTCTATTCATTGCACAGCAAAGACTTTGGATTGGCCATGGATTAAAAATTTTAGAGTTTCTAACAAAGACTAAAGAATAGAAAGGAGTTTTTTTTTAAGCAGGTAAATGATAGGTAAAACGTAAATCAACTACTAACAAAATTTTAAAAGTCCAAGTGTTGAGACTTCCATTGGAAGAATTCCATTTCTTTTCTCCAAGATGCAATCACAAGAGTTTATAACTAAGTTTTAACACCAACCAGCAAACCCTTTGAATTTAACAGAAAAGAAAGACAATTCTCCAAATGACAAATTTTTATAGACAATATACTAACAACCATCGAGCAAAAGAGTCCATAGCCAGCAGACCAAAGGTTGAAACCTCTGGGCTAATTTGTAAGATCTGTTTTAAAAAGAAATTAACTACACAGTAAGGAGGGGTAAGAAAACCTCCCTATGCTTTCTGTCTTAGTAGAAGTGTTTTCTGTTGTTGTTGTTTTCTCCTATACTATATGTAACTTCTGTAATTTCAATATTGTTGTTTTATGTATTTTGATATTGTAAAATTGTATTTATTGTATTCTGTTAGAACCACTCCCTGGGGTGTGAGGCACCTGAGTTATCAGTTATCCAAGTGAACCTGGGGAAATGGGAGGAGCTAGTATTCACAATTGGGGAGAGCTTGATTCTTTAACCAATGAGTTCAGCATTTTGCTTCCAAAATTAAGTGGCGAAGTAATGGCATCCCTTAAAAAACAGAAACTTAGTGGGAAGTAAAATGGGGTTAGAATTTTGAAATATGGAGAGGTGCCTACTGGAAAAAACTGAAGAAGTATGGTGTATCCCAGGATGATGGCAGAAGCCATAGGGCTACATTAAGACTGGGCCCAGATACTGGTTTAGAATAAGGGTAAATAAAACTAGCTTTATTTACATAAGAGTACAGCCAGCTTAATTACTGGCTGGTGGACATAAGTCAAATCTAACCAGAGGGAAACAGACCAGGAAAGAAAGTGAAGCTAAAAGGGAATGGAATAAGAGAAACCTCATAAAGGGATAAAGGAGGTAATTAAAGGTTAAAGTTGGATGGCCTAATGCTCGAAGGAGAAATAGTGGAGGCCAGATAGGAAAGTGCCTTCCTACCCAGGAGCTTATGGATCCAGGGTGGCCGCAACTGCAGGTCCACCCAGGGCCAGAGGGAACAACCTGGGGTTCAGACCCAGCAATGGTGCCAACTTGAATCTACCTCGTGCTAGAGTTGAGTAGCCTGGTCTATCATCCAACACAGGTAAGACTGGGCAGGGGCTCCCAGAACCAACATTTAAAAAGGGAGTTGGGAGAGGGGCTAAGGGAAGACAGGTTAAGCCCCAAATGTAATGAATGATGACCAGGGATAACTATTTACTAGTGCTTTTACGATTTCTTGTAACTCTGTAACTTTCCCAATATTTGTTAACTTCTATCTGATTTTTCCTGTATTAGTAGTAAAAATTGTTTTTTCCTGTATTAGTAGT
>NW_021703776.1:83274857-83419519 GCF_005190385.1 Monodon monoceros
TTTTTCCTGTATTAGTAGTAAAAATTGTTTTTTCCTGTATTAGTAGTAAAAATTGTTTTTTCCTGTATTAGTAGTAAAAATTGTTTTTTCCTGTATCAGTAGTAAAAATTGTTTTTTCCTGTACTAGTAATAAAAATTGTTCAAAATGTAAGTGCAATGTGTGTGCTTATTTCAGTGAAAACTGGGTAACAGTTGTGAAAACTCTGCAGTGAATATGGGAAGAAAAGAACTCAGGTGGGAAAATGGGAAAAAGAAATCAAGTACAACAAATACTTGACATTCATAGGTTAGAAGATCTCAAACCCCCAATTTGTAAATACCACTGGCACTAGCAATTGGCTGTTCTTCACAGGCCTCCCCCACCCCACCCCACCCCCAAGACTGCATACAGGTCAAGCAGATTACAAGCCCTTCTCAAATGTGGATACACAGATGTTGGCTAAGCCACTCATTAGGCTGAGACATACTCTTAGACACTTGCCTCGTGTTACAGGACCCTTAAAAACAATATATTTTATGATGCCATGGATCTACACTAAATAAAAAGTCCTTAGGATGCCCTGGAAAGAAACATTCAGGGAGAAGTAGACCATGATCCTTCATAGGAGACATCAGGTATATGAACCCTCACTAGTGGTGACACTGTTCCAACAGAAAGTCTGAGTTCCTTTTTGGGCTACCACTGTATACATCCAGTTTCTGTTTTACAATTAAATGTCCAGCATATTTTACTCAGAAACTTGGTTATAAAATTAATATTTCTGTAAGCAGTAACTCATTTTATAAATATACCATCATTTAATTCCAGAAAAGAAACAAATTCTTGAACCCCAAACATCTGTCCAGACATTTAAGAGCTCAAGTGGTAATGCACTCTTAATCATATCTCTTCCATTCTGTGTGTTATTACCTGCTGTAGAGTCATCATCAGGTAAACGAACAAGAGTGTAGCATATTCCTGGTTGATTATAAGGTAGGCTGGGGACTGGGATACAACACAGCACTTCATAGGAATCTGATGGTTCCACCTGCACTGTCACTTTCTCCAGTAGCTGGTCATTGAGAGTATTGGTACAGTCAAACTGAAAAGTCAGCAAATAGGAAAGTTATGAAGGAGAAGAACTGTTTGCAAGCAAGTTGTTCCTTCCCACCCATAGCCCACGACTGAGTTCTGGAACCCTCTATACTTTCTAAACACCACTCATGTCTCCCCCTAAGATTTTTCCTGAGGCAACGAGGATAACCTTATTCTTGAGGTCTCTTTTGTTTATATTAACCAGTGTTTTCCTCCTTCCTGAGATTGAGTTCTACCAAACAAGATGGTAGAAGTCTGATAGCTGTCTGAGAGCCAAACTGAAATCCAAGTTCTTGGAATGACACACTTATTTTACCCTGATATTAAATGATGATTATTTTTTCCACAGGTTATACTTTATGCTGTCCAACTTCTTCAGACATTTCAGTTTTATGTCTTTTTAAATTTAAATCATCAAAAGCTACCCATCACATCTCTACAGCTATGGAGTTAGGAAAGAAAACCAGATATGCTGCTAAATTTGCTTCTCTATAAAAGGAACGAGAATCATAAACTAAAAGGGGATTAATACTAAACCCCTTACTGGAGCCAGTTCTGGCGCTTATCTCACCTGGAACACAATATGATTGGTAAACATGTGCTTGATACAACGAACAAAATATTCTGTCTCTGCTTCTGTAAGTTGAACAGGCTCAGAAGACTTGAACAAGGGTCCTAGATTCATAAACTCAGGAATGACAGCCAGTTGTTCTATCAAGAAAAAAGGAAAGAAAAGGAGGAGGAAAGTAAGAAGACAGGGAAGACATTACTCTGGGTGTCTAAAATGTTTTAAGTTTCCATAGTCTTACTAATAGTTGAACACTCAACTAATGTGTCCCCAAGCTTTAGTGAAATAATCTTTTAAGAGTTTATATACTCAATTACTAAAAGCAACAAACAGACAGACAAACTTAATTCCTAATTTCATAGAATTTGAGTTCCCTGATACAGAGTAAGAAAAGCATTCTCTGTAAGCTGGCAACTGGAAATTGGAAAGTCCCACAGACTCCAGGTAGCGCCCGCAACTGTAAGCTAGGACAATCAATATTCGGCCATACAACGATCTCCCGTACTGAGAATTAATCAAATTGAACAAAAGTAGTGGCCTTCATTATACTTACAATGCCTCGGGTGCTAGGCTACTGCTTCTACACATCAAATCATCATACCTTGGAAAATGTCTTGCCTGGAAGGAGCCAACTTCTCGGGCTTAGTAGCCATCAGTGTGATTTCTACAAAGACAAGTATGAGCAATCAAATGAGCTTCCCTCCTACTATCAAGCCAAACATGCAGACAGGAGATGAGGACAGAAACGTTAAGCAGATAAACATAAGGTGCTATTGCTGAATCATACCGGGAGGTTCTCTGTCATCTTTTTTGGAGGAACACTCAAAATGTATTTAGTGAACATATTTTATGAAATAATAAAGTAAGTCCTAAAAATACAAAATTTGCTTTAATGGACCGAAATTTTTTTTTAATTACTCTTAAAAGGAGGAACAGTTTATAAAACAAATCTCGTGATTCAAACAGGAAAAACTACTTATATAGTACCAACAAAAAAACCTGAAAATGTTGAAAGCATAAGCTCTTTCATTTTCGGTTCTAACCACTACACACTTTGCTCCTTTATTTTTTTAAGCCTCCAACAGAAAAATTAATTAAGAAGTTAACTAATATCGGAAAATAAAAATAAGAGGTGACAGCACAATTACTGCTCTGAAACACACGGTGACAACTAACTTCAAACACTGTAACACTTAGCATTAAAAAAAAAAAATTTCAATCTGAGTCACAATTCATATTCTTGCTTTCATGAGAAAACAAGGGAAAAAATTTTAAAACCCTAATTTAAAAAGAATCATCCAGGGGGCTTCCTTGGTGGCGCAGTGGTTTAGAGTCTGCCTGCCGATGCAGGGGACACGGGTTCATGCCCCGGTCTGGGAAAATCCCACATGCCGCGGAGTGGCTGGGCCCGTGAGCCATGGCTGCAGGGCCTGCGCGTCCGGAGCCTGTGCTCCGCAACGGGAGGGGCCACAACAGTGAGAGGCCCGCGTACCGCAAAAAAAAAAAAAAAAAAAAAAAAAAGTATCATCCATCTTAGTTCTGTAAGATTAGAAGCAGTGACCATTAAAAGAAATATTAAAGAAAATATGCCAACAGTGTATTTTATTGGTGTAAAACTACTTATACATAGAAAAACTAACAGTGTTCCCCTTACCTGCTTTCTGTTCAAAGACAGCAGCCATAGCAAGAGGAATCGATTTCATATCAAAGGGCTTTTCTGAAGGCTCCAGTGTGTACTGGTGTAAGGCTTTCTCCATCCCTGGTACAGAGACTGTCAGACCTATGAAACAGAAAACTCTCAGCACTACTTCTTGCCAATCCTAGGACCCAGATAGGCCCAGATTTGTAATATTTATCTAAGCTTTCAAAGAAAACTATAACCACAGATTTTATAACCTAAATAATAAAAAATAAAGGCTCTTATAATTTCATCCAAGGAAGCATAGGAGCAGAGCATAGGAATTTTCAACAAAATGGAAGTATCTTCCAGAAAACAAAGCAATGGAGACACATGGAAACGATGATAGCATAAGGGAAAAAAAGGTAAACCCATCCAAGAGGGAGCTCAAGGAGGATCAGGAAAAAGCAATATTCTTTGGGCTTTTACATACTTTAGGTCTCCCTAGAAATGGAAGTGCATTCAAAGACAGAAACCAAGCATTTTGCCTAGTGAAGCCAGCTCATATGCAAATCATCATGGATATGCTTCTCAGACACCATTTGTGGAACAAAAGTGTACTTGTCTCCATTCTTGGCTCTCACTGACCATTGAAGATATATGTAGCATTCAGCGCCATCTGCCTCTGCTGCAGCACGTTCAGATAGAAGGTAGCTCTATCCCGTACCTCATCATCAGTATCCATCATACACCTGTCCAGGGATACAGAAGATACATGTCACAGCACCGTAATGATTTCCAATAGCTTTACCACTATACCTAAAGGACACGATCCAGGCCATCTGATACTGCCTTTATAAAAGAGCTCAACAACAGCCAACGGTGGATCCTAAAATCTCCACAAATATCGGGTACTGTTCTCAATTGGTAAAGAAATGGTGTCATTATGAATCAGAAGCACTACATAAGTAGGCATTAAAATAATTAGGAAGGACACAATAACATAAAATAGCAGTTTGGAGTCTATTCTTGGATCTGCAACCACATGACCCTGGTAAAGACTTAGACTTCGAATATAATTTAAAAATGGTAATATTATACTTTCCAAGGATACTAAAAAGCATTCCGAATCCAGGCATTGATATCACTCAAATGGCAATTTATTTGACTTAAACCAGCCAGCCTTTGGCTTGTAATTTTTCTGCTTCAATTACAAGATGTAATCACAGAGTGTTTGCTAAAGCAAGTCTTTTCCTCATCAAATAGGGAGTCAAGGAGACCATGAAAAGCTGGTATTTTCAGCTCTACATAGTGAATCTCTTTGAAGTTGGCCCCTGTTATACAAATTGAGGCACATGTATTTAAGTCACTTCCTCAAAATCATGCAAGAGAAATTAGAAGTCAAATTTTACATGTACTTAGCACATGCAAAATTACCAGAAGAATAAGAAAAATGCCATTTGCCCTGACTCCATCAGCTCTACTCTTAGGTCCTGCAATGCATTTTGATATGGTACAATGAGGAATTCTCTATTCAGTCACATGGCATTCTTATTTTAAAAAGAAAAGAAAAGAAAAGAAAAAGACATTCTTTTAATTACCTTTGTAAGAGTACTAGGATACTTGGGAGAAGATTCTCATTCTGAGCCCCAAATTTAGCCAAAGCACTCACAGCAGCTGTAATGGAGCATAAAACAAAACAACATGAATATTGGCTTCTCAGAGTCAAGCAGTCATCATTTAAAATAAAAAATTAGAGGAGTGTCCCCGTGTTCAGTTGGAATAAACTCTTATTGTTTTACTGTGAGTTTCTTGATCTTATTTTCTTGATCCATTTAAGCATAAATAGAAATCAGCAGGCCCAAGAGAGCTCTAAGTAAGAAAACCCGCCATGCATTGAGGAAAAAGGATCATATGTATTCCTTATATGAGCTATCTTCCAGTCCAGCTCCTTATATACCACACTGATTAATTAAGCTCTAATCTTAAACAACCAGCCCCACACATTAAAAAACAAAAACCAAAACCCAAAAAATTCTATTATTAAAAGTCACTGTATCAACAGAGGTTTACTGCTTACTTAACCTTTGTCAGGAGTTGTGCTAGATGCTGGAGGCAGAAAGACAGAAGACATCAAGGAGTTGTACTCCAGTGGGAAAGACAGGTAAGTAAAGAGGTAGTTAGAACATAGCACAGAAAGTCCATGGTAGGACTATATTCAGGGTACTACGTGAGTAGAGAAAGGAACGTAAGTCAGAATTGGAGAAGGAGGAGACAGACAAGGAGTTGACACGTATTACTTGAGCTAAAGTCTGAAGAACAAATACAGTTAGCCAGAGGGCAGGAAAAGAGCATTTGAGGGAGAGAGAATAAAAAGTACCAAGGCCCTCAGGCCAGACAAGAAAGTGTGGCAAGATCCTGGGACTGGACACAGCTAAGCAAGGCTGAAGCACTAGACCTGTGCTGGAGAGCAGGAGAAAAGTGAGAGACTAGAGACAAAACAAAATTCGGTTATGGTTCAACCTCAAGGCTATTATTAACGGGTGTTAAATACAGGATGAATCTGTGTGTTTGTAGCAGAGTGTACTACTCTAAATTTGTGAGATTTTATGTCTAATGACCACTTTGGTAGCAGAGTGTGGAGAATATACTGGATATGGGCGAGACTACAGGCAGTCAGACTAGTTGGGCAACTGAAATGGATGGGAGCCTAATGCAGCCCTCAGGAAATCTACGAAAAAAGACAATGAAGAAATGCATTTTGAGGAGACAGAATGGAAAGAACTTTGCCAAAGGATAGATGGGGGTTATAAAACAATAGGGTAAGGTTCTAGCCTTGCAACTGAGTGGATGATATAGGTGAGGATTTCTGTTTGGGATAATTTGAATTTCAAGCTGAATTTAAAGTGCCTTAGATAGCTAGACGTGCAAGTTCACGAAAGAGACTGCAATGCCACAGCATATCAGCAGAGCTCTGGAAATGATCACCAGAATGAATGTGTATGTTGAGAAGACAAACCCCTAAGGAAAACTAACGTTTTAAGGAACGGAACAGAAACTCTATAAATAAGACTGAGGAGTGATGGAAAGATGCAGGCTATTGTGGAAACCAAGGGAAGAGAGTTTCATGAAGTGTTTAGGCCAACAGTACATCAAATTGACTGAGGTGAACAAGGGTAAGAACATTAAAGTGTCTAACTTGATTTTCCAACTAGCTTATAAGTAATTACCAAAAAAAATAGCTTCAGAAGATTTTTAAGGGAGAGAGCAAGATTATAGTGAGTTGAAGAGAAAATGGAGAATAAGTTCATAGGGGCAGCTAGTAATAGCTCCTACAAGGTTACATAACAGGGAAGTATGGTCAGTAGCTAGTGAGAGACATTGGATCAAAGGAAGGCTTATAGTTTTAACAGGGGAGATTTGTACCAGTTCACATGCTAAGGGGAGGAGGAAGTAAAAAAACCCTAAGACCTGTTTAAAAAGTCACTTAAAAACTACAGAGGGCTTCCCTGGTGGCGCAGTGGTTGAGAGTCCGTCTGCCAATGCAGGGGACACGGGTTCGTGCCCCAGTCCAGGAGGATCCCACATGCCGTGGAGCAGCTGGGCCCGTGAGCCATGGCCGCTGAGCCTGCGTGTCCGGAGCTTGTGCTCCGCAACGGGAGAGGCCACAGCAGTGAGAGGCCCGCGTACCACAAAAAAATAAAATAAAATAAAACTACAGAGGCAGAAAGACACACAAATTTCACAGACATTCATACTTATGGCCATAACTCGGAAAAAATGGATGACGCCATCATAATCTTCTGTCATACCGAAAGTCAAGGGTTATTTGTCTCTGATACAGGCAGAAATCAGGATGGAAATTGGAATACAAAGAAATAGCTGTACATCTGGGGCTTAAGTGTGCTCCAAGATCCCACCATCAAATAGACGTTGCAACTTCATTTTCCAATTTCATTACCACCCCCTTGAGTTAATAAGCATTTCACAAGATCAGCAGTTACACCATTATTAGTGTTGCAATGACTCACCAGCTCTGACAGCCTCATTCTCCAGTACCACCCTATTAAAAATAAAGCGGATATACTTGGAGGGGACAGGCGTTCTGGGGCCCTCTTTGCCCAACAAATGTAGAATCTTAGTAGCCAGAACAGTGTGTTCACAGTCCTCGATGAATTCACAAAGGTGGGCTAGACCTGCCTCTTTACTCTCAGGGTTCTCTTCCACAATGCTGATTATGCAGTCCACAATGGCTCGCTTATATTCAAAGCCTCCCTGGCAAAAGAGAAAACTGCCATTCATTCTGAGGATACTTTTTGGAGAAATGCTTATACTCCAAGGCTCATGCTATAACATTCAGATTTCATTTCCCTTCCATTATGAAAAAAACAAAAGCGTTTTTTTCCTCCAAGTGGGAAAGCCAAAGCAATAGCATGTCTAGTAATAAGACAGAAAACAGAATTAGGCACACTATTTGAGATGCATACTGAGATGATAAAGCTGCTTTAAATACTATGGCGTAAGAATTTAAGAGAGCAACTTCACATGATTAAAAAGTAGTGCACCTACGTCATCTCGGAGCATGTTGGAGAGGAAAGTCATCATGACGCTGTGCTTTCGAGGGTATTTCTGACAGAGCGCGCTAATTGCCTGTACAACCACCACCTGTAGAAAAACAAACAAAAAGGACATGCACCTTTATAATGACTGTACAACTACCACCTAGAGGAAAACACAGAAAGGACGTTCATCTTTATAACTTTAGCTACTTATTTACTGTAAGCTAAGAAGGCACTATAGTTATCTAAAATAACAATAATGGTTCTTCATGAAAGATAAGCAAAAGAGACCTCAGAGGAAAATAAAAAGCAATGTAAAAATGAAGTGTATTCAAGAGACCCCAGGGCTTCCCTGGTGGCGCAGTGATTGAGAGCCCACCTGCCAATGCAGGGGACGTGGGTTCGAGCCCTGGTCCAGGAAGATCCCACGTGCCGCGGAGCAGCTGGGCCTGTGCACCACAGCTGCTGAGCCTGCACTCTGGAGCCCGCGAGCCACAACTACTGAGCCCACGTGCCACAACTATGGAAGCCCGCGTGCCTAAAGCCCGTGCTCCGCAACAAGAGAGGCCACCGCAATGAGAGGCCTGCGCACCACAACGAAGAGTAGCCCCTGCTTGCTGCAACTAGAGAAAGCCCACGAGCAAGCAATGAAGACCGAGTGCAGCCAAAAATAAATAAATAAAATTAATTAATTAAAAAAAAAAGACCCCACCCCTTTACTCCAAGCAAATAAGCTTTGAGCATATTTTAAAATTTTACATTTAAAATTTTCACATACAAATTTTAAAGTGAACAGTAAAGATAAAAAGCTTAAAGACTCATTTCCATAGAAGAAATAGAGAAAGTTACCAAAGAACTATTTCACAAAATGGTTTCTAGGAAATTTTTACCACAACTTTAAAGACCAGTGTCAAGAAGTAAAAAGAGTGTGAAATTTTACCCTACTTGCAAGCTAACAGGTTAGACTGCTACAATTTCATGGATGCTAGAAGAATACACAAGAATCCTGGATCAGAGATGAAAGACAGTTATTTAATGACAGCAGAAGCAGTAGCCAGGATATCAGCATTTGGGGGTCAGTTTCCTAAGCCCCAGTTACCATAGGACAATGCAAAAAGGGCCGGATAATACTTGAGCCCACAGTAGGCTGCATTACAGGAGATTCTGAGATATGGAACTTGAATATTTTACAGTGGGCAGTAAGCATGCCAGTCCTCTATTCAGAAGGGAAACATTACCTTTATTATACTAGGCAATGAGCATGTTTGCTTTTTGCTCTAGAGGCAGGACTAGCTGTATCTTCTAGGGCTGTATGGAAACCGGCCATTTACTACTTTTAGGGAGATGCTGTATCTTTTGAGACTGGAAGAGATCTTGCACTACACAAAGGGAACAAAACTGGTACAGTAGGAAACAAAGGGCAGTTAGTGCCTAATTTGCAGGGTGTGCAGAAATGCAAGAAATTTATGGAAGACGGGAGAACTGTCTGCCAACCAGATAGTCCCAAATCTATATATGTTGTTTCAGAGCATAGAAAATGAAAGAAAACATCCACAATCTTTTATGAAGCATTGATATATAAACCTAATAAAGATGGTATACATACAAAAAGAAAAATTACAGATGGAAATCATTTATGAACATTGATGCAAAAATTCTAAGTGATACATTAGCTAACAGACTCCAACACTACAGTAAGAAAAGAATATGCCATGATGAAATGGAATTTATACTAAGAATGCAAGAATGATTCAACATTAGAAAATTAATATCATTCATCAATATTAATGAGTCTGAGGAGAAAAATCATGACTATATCCATAGATGCTGAAAAACCTTTGATAAAATCCAAGTCATTCCTAATAAAAATTCTTAAAAAAATAAAACAGGAATGGACAGACACTTCCATTTTACACACACACACACACACACACACAAACACACACACACACACACACACACCCCTCAATCGTACTGCCAGCATATTACTTAATAGGGAACCCCAAGAGTCATTTACTTTAAGGTCAGAAACAAAACAAGGATGCTACTGTCTCAACTGTTATTTGACATTATTCCAGCACTATTAGCCAATGCAATTAGACAGGAGAAAACAATTAGAGGAATAAGAATTAGAAACTAAAAGACAAAACTATCTTTATTTACAGATGATATAACAGTATAGCATGGAAACCCTAGAGAATTTATAATAAAACTAACTCAATAAAATAATTCAGCAAAGTAGCAGGCTGTAAAGTTAAAATGCAAAGATAATACTATTCATATACACAAATAATAACTAGTTAGAAAACACAATGAGTAAAAAAAGATTTATAACAGCAACAATAAAGTACATAAAAGAATTTTTAAAACATTCAAATCTAATATAAAAATACTATAAAATATTCATGAAAGGCACAAAAGTAGACTTGAACAAATTAAGAAATATCCCTTTTCTTCATTAGGATATCTCAACATCATTATTTGTTCTCCCCTAAGAAAACTTATAAATTTAACGTGATCCCAATAAAAATGCCAATGAGGATTTTTTGTTTGTTCATTTTGTTTTTTTAGCCACACCATGCAGCATGTGGAATCTTAGTTCCCCAACCAGGGATCAAACCCGCACCCACTACAGTAGAAGCAAAGAGTCTTAACTACTGGACTGCCAGGAAGTCCTGAGATTTTTTTTAAATGAAGCTAGACAAGTTAATACTAAAATTCATAAGGAAATATAAACATGTAAGAACAGCTAGGGAAACAATGAAAATAAAGAGCTATGAGAGGAGACTAACAGATATTCAAACATCCTTACAAAGCTTCTATATTTAAAATAGTGTGTAGTACTGGTGCATGAATAGGTAAAGAGAACAAAAGAACAGAATAGAAAGCCCCCAAATAGACCCAAGTACATATGGAACTTTAGTATATGATAAAGGTAATATCTCAAATACTGGGCAAAGACAGATCTTTAAATAAAATTTTGGGGGGCAACTGGATAGTCACTGGAAAAGGATAAGATTAGATCCACTTCTCATTTTACATACAATAATAAAATCCAATGGATCAGAGATTTAAATGTAAAACATGAAACTATACATATACTAGAAGAAAACATGGGTGAATTCTTACACCCATTCAGATTCTATAGTCTGAAGGGAAAGGCTTTCTAACTATTACTCAAAGGCCCAATGTAATAAAAGAAAAGATCGACAAAAGAAGATGTGGCACATATATACAATGGAATATTACTCAGCCATAAAAAGAAACGAAACTGAGTTATTTGTAGTGAGGTGGATGGACCTAGAGACTGTCATACAGAGTGAAGTAAGTCAGAAAGAGAAAAATAAATACTGTATGCTAACACATATATATGGAATCTAAAAAAGAAAAGTGGTCATGATGAACCTAGGGGCAGGACAGGAAAAGATGTAGACCTACTAGAGAATGGACTTGAGGACACAGGGAGGGGGAAGGGTAAGCTGGGACAAAGTGAGAGAGTGGCATGGATATATATACACTACCAAATGTAAAACCGATAGCTAGTGGGAAGCAGCCACATAGCACAGGGAGATCAACTTGGTGCTTTGTGACCACCTAGAGGGGTGGGATAGGGAGGGAGACACAAGAGGGAAGAGATATGGGGATATATGTATATATATAGCTGATTCACTTTGTTATAAAGCAGAAACTAACACAACATTGTAAAGCAATTATACTCCAATAAAGATGTTAAAAAAAAAAAATCAACAAATTTGACTACATAAAAATTAAAAACTTGTGCATGACAAAAGACATCATAAGGAAAGTCAAATGACAAACTGGGAGAAAATACCATAACACATTTCACAGATGAAGAAAAAATATCCCTAATATACAAAAAACTTTAACTGAGGAAACAAAAGACCAAAAATCTTATAGAAAATGGGAAAAAGATGTGAGCAGACAGTATTAAAAAAGAGATATTAAATGATCTTTAAAAATATGCAAAAATGTTTACCTTCCCTCATCGTAAGACAAATTCAAATTAAGACTACACTGAGATATCCTTTCTCACCCAACTGATTAGAAAAACTTTAAAATACAACATATGTACTCTATTGGTAAGGCTATGGGGCAACTGGCACTCTTTCACACTCCTGGTAGAATTTAACATTCTCTACAAAACTACATATTTATTTACCTTTCAATCTAGTATACGAACTTCTAGGAATTTACCCTGAGGACACACCTCCAAAATTTCAAGAAAACACATGCAGAAAGTTATCCACTGCAGCATTATTTGTAATCACAAAATACTGCAGACTATTTAAACATCCAAGCATACGAGATTCATTCAATAAACTATATTACAAAATGACCTTCATAACCTCCCAAGGTTTCCCAAAGATTCAAAATGTCTACTTGAATATACAGGCTACATTTGTTTTTTAAAAGTAGATAAATACAAGAAGAGAGTAAACAGAGTCAGCTATACCTCTTGACTGAGAATTAAATAAAAATGAAGGAATAATATCTTTTTACTTTAATTCTTCTAACTGAAATTTATTGCTATTTTGATTATCTCTGACACATTCTCACCAGTTCTCTTCAACACTGTATTGGAAGTCCCAGTCATTTTAATAAGGCAAGAAAAAGAAAGGAAAGGTATTTGGATTGGAAATGAAGTAAAAATGTCTCCATTCATAGATAACATGACTATTTATATGGACAATCCTAAGGAATGCATATAACAACTACTAGAACCAATAAGGGGACTCAGCAAGGATACCGAATTATGGGAGAGTTAAAAAACAAAAAAGAATTTTTTTTTTTTTTTTTTTTTTTTTTGCGGTACGCGGGCCTCTCACTGTTGTGGCCTCTCCCGTTGTGGAGCACAGGCTCCAGACGCGCAGGCTCAGCAGCCATGGCTCATGGGCCTAGCCGCTCCGTGGCACGTCGGATCTTCCCGGACCAGGGCATGAACCCGTGTCACCTGCATGAGCAGGCAGACTCTCAACCACTGCGCCACCAGGGAAGCCCCTAAAAAGTATTTTTAATATACTAGTAGCAAACAATGAAATAGAAATCTTAATAAAATGGAATTTAAAAAGCATAAAATATTTATACATAAATTTAACAAAAGACGTGCAAGACCTCTAGAATAAATGCTATAAAACACTGCTCAGGGAAAACAAAGAAAACCTAAATAAAGGGAGAGGTACACCATATTCATAAACTGGAAGAATAAATAATATTAAGCTATCAATTCTCCTCAAATTGATTATAGATTCAACACAACCCCAATCACAATCCTAGAAGGCTTTGTCTTACAGAAATTATAAGCTGGTTCTAAATTGTATATGGAAATAGGAACTAGAATATTAAAAAAAAAGAAGGACAAAGTTGGAAGACCACACATTTAAGAGGTACCATAAAGCTACATTAATCGATACAGTGAGGTACTGGCATAGGATTGACAAATAGTTCGATAGAATGTGATATGGATCCCAGAAATACACCTACAATTATATGGTTATCTGCTTTTTAGACAAAGATGCCAAGGCACACCAATGGGGAAAGAGAAGTGTTTTAAACAAATTATGCTAGAATGAGTGGAAATCAGTATGGAAAAAAACTGAACTTATCACACACAAATATTAATTCAAGTTGGATCATAGACCAAAATGTAAAAGCTAAACTGTAAAACATTTACAATAAAACATAGGAAAATATCTTTAAGACTTGGAAATAGACAAAAGATTTTTAGGACACAGGAAGCAATAACTGTGAAGGAAAAAAATTAATAAATTAGACTTCATAAAAATTTAAAACTTCTGCTCATCAAAAGACACTGTTAAGAAACGAAATAGGGAACTGAAACAAGATGGCGGAGTAGAAGGACGTGTTCTTACTGCCTCTTGTGAGAACACCAGAATCACAACTAGCTGCTGGACAATCACTGACAGGAAGACACTGGAACTCACCAGAAAAGATACCCCACATCCAAAGACAAAGGAGAAGCCACAGTGAGACGGTAGGAGGGGTGCAATCACAGTAAAATCAAATCCCATAACTGCTGGGTGGGTGACTCACAGACTGGAGAACACTTAAACCACAGAAGTCCACCAACTGGAGTGAAGGTTCTGAGCCCCATGTCAGGCTTCCCAACCTGGGGTTCTGGCAACGGGACGAGGAATTCCTAGAGAATCAGACTTTGAAAGCTAGTGGGATTTGACTGCAGGGCTTTGACAGGACTGGGGGAACCAGAGACTTCACTCTTGGAGGGCACACACAAAGTAGTGTGTGTAACGGGACCCAGGGGAAGGAGCAGTGACCCCAGGGGAGACTGAACCAGACCTGCCTGCTAGTGCTGTAGGGTCTCCTGTAGAGGAGGTGGGTGCTGTAGATAACCATGGGGACAAGGACACTGGCAGCAGAAGTTCTGGGAGTACTCCTTGGCGTGAGCCCTCCCAGAGTCTGCCATTAGGCCCACCAAAGAGCCCAGGTAGGCTCCAGTGTTGGGTGGCTTCAGGCAAAACAAACAACAGGGAGGGAACCCAGCCCCACCCCTCAACAGTCAAGAGGATTAAAGTTTTACTGAGCTCCGCCCAACAGAGAAACAGTAGCTCTCCCCACCACCAGCCCCTCCCATCAGGAAACTAGCACAAGCCTCTTAGATAGCCTCATCTACCACAGGGCAGACAGCAGAAGCAAGAAGAACTACAATCCTGCAGCCTGTGGAACAAAAACCACATTCACAGAAAAATACACAAGATGAAAAGGCAGAGCGCTATGTACCAGATGAAGGGACAAGATAAAACCCAAGAAAAACAACTAAATTAAGTGGAGATAGGCAACCTTCCAGAAAAAGAATTCAGAATAATGATAGTGAAGATGATCCAGGTCCTCGGAAAAACAATGGAGGCAAAGATTGAGAAGATGCAAGAAATGTTTAACAAAGACCTAGAAGAATTAAAGAACAAACAAACAGAGATGAACAATACAATAACTGAAATGAAAACTACACAAGAAGGAGTCAATAACAGAATAACTGAGGCAGAAGAATGGATAAGTGACCTGGAAGACAGAATGGTGGAATTCACTGCTGCAAAACAGAATAAAGAAAAAAGAATGAAAAGAAATGAAGACAGCCTAAGAGACCTCTGGGACAACATTAAATGCAACAGCATTCGCATTATAGGGGTCCCAGAAAGAGAAGAGAGAAAGGACCAGAGAAAATATTTGAAGAGATAATAGTTGAAAACTTCCCTAACATGGGAAAGGAAATAGCCACCCAAGTCCAGGAAGCACAGAGAGTCCCATATAGGATAAACCCAAAGAGAAACATGCCAAGACACATAGTAATCAAATTGTCAAAAATTACAGACAAAGAAAAATTACTGAAAGCAGCAAGGGAAAAACGACAAATAACATACAAGGGAACTCCCATAAGGTTAACAGCTGATTTCTCAGCAGAAACTCTACAAGCCAGAAGGGAGTGGCATGATATACTTAAAGTGATGAAAGGGAAGAACCAACAACCAAGATTACTCAACCCAGCAAGGATCTCATTCAGATTCGGTGGAGAAATTAAAACGTTTACAGATAAGCAAAAGCTGAGAGAATTCAGCACCACCAAACCAGCTCTACAACAAATGCTAAAGGAACTTCTCTAAGTGGGAAACAAAAGAGGAGAAAAGGACCTACAAAAACAAACCCAAAACAATTAAGAAAATGGTCATAGGAACATACATATCAATAATTACCTTAAATGTGAATGGATTAAATGCTCCAACCAAAAGACAAAGGCTTGCTGAATGGATACAAAAACAAGACCCATATATATGCTGTCTACAAGAGACCACTTCAGACCTAGGGACACATACAGATTGAAAGTGAGGGGATGGAAAAAGATATTCCATGCAAATGGAAATCAAAAGAAAGCTGGAGTAGCAATACTCATATCAGATAAAAGACTTTAAGAATGTTACAAGAGACAAGGAAGGACACAACATAATGATCAAGGGATCAATCCAAGAAGAAGATATAACAATTATAAATATACATGCACCCAACATAGGAGCACCTCAATACATAAGGCAACTGCTAACAGCTATAAAAGAGGAAATTGACAGTAATACAATAATAGTGGGGGACTTTAACACCTCACTTACACCAATGGACAGATCATCCAAAATGAAAATAAATAAGGAAACAGAAGCTTTAAGTGACACAACAGACCAGATAGATTTAATTGATATTTATAGGACATTCCATCCAAAAACAGCAGATTACACTTTCTTCTCAAGTGCACACAGAACATTCTCCAGGATAGATCACATCCTGGGTCACAAATCAAGCCTCAGTAAATTTAAGAATATTGAAATCATATCAAGCATCTTTTCTGACCACAGCGCTATGAGATTAGAAATGAATTACAGGGGAAAAATTGTAAAAAACACACACACACAGAGGCTAAACAATACGTTACTAAATAACCAAGAGATCACTGAAGAAATCAGAGGAAATCAAAAAATACCTAGAGACAAATGACAATGGAAACACGATGATCCAAAACCTATGGGATGCAGCAAAAGCAGTTCTAAGAGGGAAGTTTATAGCTACACAAGCCTACCTCAAGAAACAAGAAAAATCTCAAAAAAGCAATCTAACCTTACACCTAAAGGAACGAGAGAAAGAAGAATAAACAAAACCCAAAGTTCGCAGAAGGAAAGGAATCATAAAGATCAGAGCAGAAATAAATGAAGTAGAAACAAAGAAAACAATAGCAAAGATCAATAAAACTAACAGCTGGTTGTTTGAGAAGATAAACAAAATAGATAAACCATTAGCCAGACTCATCAAGAAAAAGAGGGAGAGGACTGAAGTCAATAAAATTAGAAATGAAAAAGGAGAAGTTACAACAGACACCACAGAAACACAAAGCATCCTAAGAGACTACTACAAGCAACTCTATGCCAATAAAATGGACAACCTGGAAGAAATGGACAAATTCTTAGAAAGGTATAACCTTCCAAGACTGAACCAGGAAGAAACAGAAAATATGAAAAGACCAATCACAAGTAATGAAATTGAAACTGTGATTAAAAATCTTCCAACATGGCTTCCCTGGTGGCGCAGTGGTTAAGAGTCCGCCTGCCGATGTAGGGGACACGGGTTCGTGCCCCGGTCCGGGAAGATCCCACGTGCCGCGGAGCAGCTGGGCTGTGAGCCATGGCCGCTGAGCCTGCATGTCCAGAGCCTGTGCTCCGCAACGGGAAAGGCCACAACAATGAGAGGCCCACGTACTGCAAAAAAAAAAAAAAAAAAAAAATCTTCCAACAAACAAAAGTCCTGGACCAGATGGCTTCACAGGTGAATTCTATCAAACATTTAGAGAAGAGCTAACACCCATCCTTCTCAAACTCTTCCAAAAACTTGCAGAGGAGGGAACACTCCCAAACTCATTCTGGGAGGCCACCATCACCCTGATACCAAAACCAGACAAAGATACTGCAAAAAAAGAAAACTATAGACCAATATCACTGATGAATATAGATGCAAAAATCCTCAACAAAATATTAGCAAACAGAATCCAACAACACATTAAAAGGATCATACACCATGATCAAGTGGGGTTTATTCCAGGAATGCAAGAATTCTTAAATATACGCAAATCAATCAGTGTGATACACCATATTAACAAATTGAAGAATAAAAACCATATGATCATCTCAATAGATGCAGAAAAAGCTTTTGCCAAAATTCAACACCCATTTATGATAAAAACTCTCCAGAAAGGGCATAGAGGGAACCTACCTCAATATAATAAAGGCCATATATGACAAACCCACAGCAAACATCATTCTCAATGGTGAAACACTGAAAGCATTTCCTCTAAGATCAGGAACAAGACAAGGATGTCCACTCTCACCACTATTATTCAACATAGCTTTGGAAGTCCTAGCCACGGCAATCAGAGAAGAAAAAGAAATAAAAGGAATACAAATCGGAAAAGAAGAAGTAAAACTGTCACTGTTTGCAGATGACATGATACTATACATAGAGAATCCTAAAAATGCCGCCAGAAAACTACTAGAGCTAATCAATGAATTTGGTAAAGTTGCAGGATACAAAATTAATGCACAGAAATCTCTTGCATTCCTATACACTAATGATGAAAAATCTGAAAGAGAAATTAAGGAAACAGTCCCATTTACCATTGCAACATAAAGAATAAAATACTTAGGAATAAACCTACCTAGGGAGACAGAAGACCTGTATGCAGAAAACTATAAGCCACTGATGAAAGAAATTAATGATGATACCAACAGATGGTGAGATATACCATGTTCTTGGATTGGAAGAATCAATATTGTGAAAATGACTATACTACCCAAACCAATCTACAGATTCAATGTAATCCCTATCAAATTACCAATGGCATTTTTCACATAACTAGAACAAAGTAATCTTAAAATTTGTATGGAGACACAAAAGACCCCGAATAGCCAAAGCAGTCTTGAGGGGAAAAAACGGAGCTGGAGGAATCGGACTCCCTGACTTCAGACTATACTACAAAGCTACAGTAATCAAGACAACATGGTACTGGCACAAGAAAAGAAACACAGATCAATGGAACAAGATAGAAAGCCCAGAGATAAACCCATGCACCTATGGTCAACTAACCTATGACAAAGGAGGCAAGGATATACAATGGAGAAAAGACAGTCTCTTCAATAAGTGGTGCTGGGGAAACTGGACAGCTACATGTAAAAGAATGAAATTAGAACACTCCCTAACACCATGCACAAAAATAAACTCAAAATGGATTCGAGACCTAAATGTAAGACCGGATGCTATAAAACTCTTAGAGGAAAGCATAGGAAGAACACTCTTTGACATAAATCACAGCAAGATCTTTTTGGATCTCCCTCCTAGGGTAATGGAAATAAAAACAAAAATAAACAAATGGGACCTGATGAAACTTCAAAGCTTTTGCACAGCAAAGGAAACCATAAACAAGACGAATAAACAACCCTCAGAATGGGAGAAAATATTTGCAAATGAAGCAACGGACAAAGGATTAATCTCCAAAATATGTAAACAGCTCATGCAGCTCAATATTAAAACAACAAACACTCAATCCAAAATGGGCAGAAGACCTAAACAGACCTTTCTCCAAAGGAGACATACACATGGCCAAGAAGCACATGAAAAGCTGCTCATCACTAATTATTAGAGAAATGCAAATCAAAACTACAATGAGATATCACCTCACACCAGTTAGAATGCGCATTATCAGAAAATCTACAAACAACAAATGCTGGAGAGGGTGTGGAGAAAAGGGAGCCCTCTTGCACTGTTGGTGGGAATGTAAATTGATACAGCCACTATGGAGAACAGTATGGAGGGTCCTTAAAAAACTAAAACTAGTATTACCATATGATCCAGCAATCCCACTACTGGGCATATACCCAGAGAAAACCATAATTCAAAAAGACACATGCACCCCAATGTTCATTGCAGCACTGTTTACAATAGCCAGGTTATGGAATCAACCTAAATGCCCATCTACAGAGGAATGGATAAAGAAGATGTGGTACATATATACAATGGAATATTACTCAGCCATAAAAAGGAATGAAATTGGGTCATTTGTTGAGCCGTGGATGGATCTAGAGAGTGTCATACAGAGTGAAGTAAGTCAGAAAGAGAAAAACAAATACCGTTTATTAATGCATATATGTGGAACCTAGAAAAATGGTACAGATGAACCAGTTTGCAGGGCAGAAATTAGAGAACAAACGTATGGACACCAAAGGGGGAAAGCCGTGGGGGGGTGGGGGGGTGTGTGATAAATTGGGCGATTGGGATTGACACGTATACACTGGTGTGTATAAAACTGATGACTAATAAAACCTGCTGTATTAAAAAAATGTGCCTTTTTGATAAAATGTTTAAAATAAAAAAAGAAAAAATTGTCTTGTGTAAAGAAATACTTATTTGAAGTTCACAATTAACTTCAGTTTTAATTATTTTCCTTTTTAAAGTTCAAAATATATTTTTATATTGTTAATTTTAAAACAGTATGCATAGTATGATTATATTTCTCTTAATTTTTTTCTGAATATATCTAGCTATTCATTTACCCAACTGCACATATACAGAGCTATATTTGGAATCATGTTTAACAAATATCATAAAGTTGTTCTAGGGTATTGAGATTGTGGATAATTTGTAGCTGTTTTTTAGGTGATTTATTTATATTCTTCATATATATGTCATGTACATCTCTATTTTTAATAAGATTTATATTTTTAAAAAGCAAATAAAATTTATTGAAATTTAAAAAAAAAAAGAAATGAAATAGGGAAGCCAGAGACTGTGAGAAAACATGCTCATATTTTAACTCTTACCTTGAACTCATCTGAGATTTCAGACACAAAGGATGATATCTGCTTCATAAGCCTGTCCACACTGCTCTCACTTCCTGTTTTGAGGAGTGTAGTAATGGCCAGTGTAGCAATGCTTCTGTTTGAGTCTGTGATCAAGTTTTCTAAGTCCAGATTGCAGGCAGTAACAGCAGAGGGGTGCTTCATTGCCACCTGGCCAAAGGGCATGAAAAAAATTCAGCGAATTGCTATTGATAAAGACCAGAACTTTAAAAAATAAAAGAAGACGAAAATAGAAAATTTTTTTATATGGAATTTTATTTCCTTTATTTGTAACTTCTATTTGGGCCTCCCCTTATAATATGATCATCACCATTAATTATACAGTTGTGCAAAACCAGAATCAGGAATTTAAAAGTTTCCCTTTTTTTTTCACAACTCACACACACACTGTATTTTCTTTTTACAAGAGATAAATAAACTGACACCAAGCATTGTAAATGGATGACCACAACAAAAGCAACAATGATTGCAATTACCAAACACGAAACACACTCATACTATGTCATAATATTGACATTCAGTCCAGTAATCCTCCACTGTAACAGCTCTTTACTTTGCAGTGAAAATTGATTTGTATATTTTTTGCCTCTGAATCCTTGTGGGATTTTTTTTTAATTATTCAAACAGAAAGTCACAAAAATTATAATCATCCTCTTCAGTTCACTCAGTCCCATGTAATTTTTTTTTCATCTTGATCTTGTTAGCACTTTTATGAATTCATCAGTTTTCCGTTAGAGTTCTGAAAATGCTTATTCATTCAGTTCAGCAGTATAGTCAGTTACCAGAAACCTGTACTTGTCAGAGTCTTTTCCATGAATTCCTTGAAGATGAAACTCTTTTATAGGAACATGTTAGTGAAAGCATCAGAGTACACCCAGAACTGTCTGTAAATGACAAAAGACTTAAAAATGACCACGGTTGAGGCTTCCCTGGTGGCGCACTGGTTGAGAATCTGCCTGCTGATGCAGGGGACACGGGTTCGAGCCCTGGTCTGGGAAGATCCCACATGCCACGGAGCAACTAGGCCCGTGAGCCACAACTACCGATCCTGCGCGTCTGGAGCCTGTGCTCCGCAACAAGAGAGGCCGCAATAGTGAGAGGCCCACGTACCGCGATGAAGAGTGGCCCCTGCTTGCCACAACTAGAGAAAGCCCTCGCACAGAAATGAAGACACAACACAGCTAAAAATAAATAAATAAATATTTTTAAAATGACCACGGTTAAAGATTTGATGAAAGTTCATAACAATGCAATTGACAAGGAAATTTAGTTATTTCTGAGATACACATTTTAAAGTAATAACTAGAATTATGACTTATAACATTATACCAGAACATATAAGATTTTTAGAAATTTCATGTAATGTTTGAAACATTTATATTAACATATTTCCATATAAATAACCCAAAGAAAGTTTAGTATTACTTGTTTTTCTATTTGTTTATTTTTTTATACTGCAGGTTCTTATTAGTTATCAATTTTATACACATCAGTGTATACATGTCAATCCGAATCGCCCAATTCAGCACACCACCATCCCCACCCCACCGCAGTTCTCCCCCCTTGGTTTCCATGTTTGTTCTCTACATCTGTGTCTCAACTTCTACCCTGCAAACCAGATCATCTGTACCATTTTTCTAGGTTCCACATATATTCGTTAATATACAATATTTGTTTTTCTCTTTCTGACTTACTTCACTCTCTAGACAGTCTCTAGATCCATCCATGTCTCAACAAATGACTCAATTTTGTTCCTTTTTCTGGCTGAGTAATATTCCATTGTATATATGTACATCTTCTTTATCCATTCCTCTGTAGATGGGCATTTAGGTTGCTTCCATGCCTGGCTATTATAAATAGTGCTGCCATAAACATTGGGGCGCATGTGTCTTTTTGAATTATGGTTTTCTCTGGGTATATGCCCAGTAGTGGGATTGCTGGATCATATGGTAATTCTAGTTTTAGTTTTCTAAGGACCCTCCATACTGTTCTCCATAGTGGCTGTATCAATTTACATTCCCACCAACAGTGCAAGAGGGCTCCCTTTTCTCCACACCCTCTCCAGAATTTGTTGTTTGTAGATTTTCTGATGATGTGTGTTCTAACTGGTGTGAGGTGATCCCTCATTGTGGTTTTGATTTGCATTTCTCTAATAATTAGTGATGAGCAGCTTTTCATGTGCTTCTTGGCCATGTGTATGTCTCCTTTGGAGAAAGGTCTATTTAGGTCTTCTGCCCATTTTTGGATTGGGTTGTTTGTTTCTTTAATATTGAGCTGCATGAGCTGTTTATATATTTTGGAGATTAATCCTTTGTCCATTGATTCGTTTGTGAATATTTTCTCCCATTCTGAGGGTTGTCTTTTCGTCTTGTTTATGGTTTCCTTTGCTGTGCAAAAAGTTTTGAAGTTTCATTAGGTCCCATTTGATTATTTTTGTGCTTATTTCCATTACTCTAGGACGTGGATCAAAAAATATCTTGCTATGATTTATGTCAAAGAGTGTTCTTCCTATGTTTTCCTCTAAAGAGTTTTATAGTGTCCGATCTTACATTTAGGTCTCCAATCCATTTTTTTTTTTTTTTTTTTTTTGCAGCACACGGGCCTCTCACTGTTGTGGCCTCTCCCATTGTGGAGCACAGGCCCCGGATGTGCAGGCTCAGCAGCCATGGCTCACGGGCCCAGCCGCTCTGTGGCATGTGAGGTCCTCCCGGACCGGGGCATGAACCCATGTCCCCTGCAGCGGCCGGCAGACTCTCAACCACTGCACCACCAGGGAAGACCTCGAATCCATTTTGTGTTTATTTTTGTGTATGGTGTTAGGGAGTGTTCTAATTTCATTCTTTTACATGTAGCTGTGCAGTTTTCCCAGCACCACTTATTGAAGTGACTGTCGTTTCTCCATTGTATATCTTTGCCTCCTTTGTCATAGGTTAGTTGACCATAGGTGTGTGCGTTTATCTCTGGGCTTTCTATCTTGTTCCATTGATCTATGTTTCTTTTCTTGTGCCAGTACGATATTGTCTTGATTACTGTAGCTTCGTAGTATTGTCTGAAGTCAGGGAGTCTGATTCCTCTAGCTCTGTTGTTTTCCCTCACGACTGCTTTGGCTATTCAGGGTCTTTTGTGTCTCCACAAAATTTTAAGACTACTTTGTTCTAGTTACATAAAAAATGCCACTGGTAATTTGATAGGGATTGCATTGAATCTGTAGATTGGTTTGGGTAGTATAGTCATTTTCACAATATTGATTCTTCCAATCCAAGAACATGGTATATCTCACCATCTGTTGGTATCATCATTAATTTCTTTCATCAGTGGCTTATAGTTTTCTGCATACAGGTCTTCTGTCTCCCTAGGTAGGTTTATTCCTAAGTATTTTATTCTTTATGTTGCAATGGTAAATGGGACTGTTTCCTTAATTTCTCTTTCAGATTTTTCATCATTAGTGTATAGGAATGCAAGAGATTTCTGTGCATTAATTTTGTATCCTGCAACTTTACCAAATTCATTGATTAGCTCTAGTAGTTTTCTGGCGGCATTTTTAGGATTCTCTATGTATAGTATCATGTCATCTGCAAACAGTGACAGTTTTACTTCTTCTTTTCCGATTTGTATTCCTTTTATTTCTTTTTCTTCTCTGATTGCCGTGGCTAGGACTTCCAAAGCTATGTTGAATAACAGTGGTGAGAGTGGACATCCTTGTCTTGTTCCTGATCTTAGAGGAAATGCTTTCAGTGTTTCACCACTGAGAATGATGTTTGCTGTGGGTTTGTCATATATGGCCTTTATTATATTGAGGTAGGTTCCCTCTATGCCCTTTCTGGAGAGTTTTTATCATAAATGGGTGTTGAATTTTGGCAAAAGCTTTTTCTGCATCTATTGAGATGATCATATGGTTTTTATTCTTCAATTTGTTAATATGGTGTATCACACTGATTGATTTGCGTATATTTAAGAATTCTTGCATTCCTGGAATAAACCCCACTTGATCATGGTGTATGATCCTTTTAATGTGTTGTTGGATTCTGTTTGCTAATATTTTGTTGAGGATTTTTGCATCTATATTCATCAGTGATATTGGTCTATAGTTTTCTTTTTTTGCAGTATCTTTGTCTGGTTTTGGTATCAGGGTGATGGTGGCCTCCCAGAATGAGTTTGGGAGTGTTCCCTCCTCTGCAAGTTTTTGGAAGAGTTTGAGAAGGATGGGTGTTAGCTCTTCTCTAAATGTTTGATAGAATTCACCTGTGAAGCCATCTGGTCCAGGACTTTTGTTTGTTGGAAGATTTTTTTTTTTTTTTTTTTTTTGCAGTACGTGGGCCTCTCATTGTTGTGGCCTTTCCCGTTGCGGAGCACAGGCTCTGGACATGCAGGCTCAGCGGCCATGGCTCACAGCCCAGCTGCTCCGCGGCACGTGGGATCTTCCCGGACCGGGGCACGAACCCGTGTCCCCTACATCGGCAGGCGGACTCTTAACCACTGCGCCACCAGGGAAGCCATGTTGGAAGATTTTTAATCACAGTTTCAATTTCATTACTTGTGATTGGTCTTTTCATATTTTCTGTTTCTTCCTGGTTCAGTCTTGGAAGGTTATACCTTTCTAAGAATTTGTCCATTTCTTCCAGGTTGTCCATTTTATTGGCATAGAGTTGCTTGTAGTAGTCTCTTAGGATGCTTTGTGTTTCTGTGGTGTCTGTTGTAACTTCTCCTTTTTCATTTCTAATTTTATTGACTTCAGTCCTCTCCCTCTTTTTCTTGATGAGTCTGGCTAATGGTTTATCTATTTTGTTTATCTTCTCAAACAACCAGCTGTTAGTTTTATTGATCTTTGCTATTGTTTTCTTTGTTTCTACTTCATTTATTTCTGCTCTGATCTTTATGATTCCTTTCCTTCTGCGAACTTTGGGTTTTGTTTATTCTTCTTTCTCTCGTTCCTTTAGGTGTAAGGTTAGATTGCTTTTTTGAGATTTTTCTTGTTTCTTGAGGTAGGCTTGTGTAGCTATAAACTTCCCTCTTAGAACTGCTTTTGCTGCATCCCATAGGTTTTGGATCATCGTGTTTCCATTGTCATTTGTCTCTAGGTATTTTTTGATTTCCTCTGATTTCTTCAGTGATCTCTTGGTTATTTAGTAACGTATTGTTTAGCCTCTGTGTGTGTGTGTTTTTTACAATTTTTCCCCTGTAATTCATTTCTAATCTCATAGCGCTGTGGTCAGAAAAGATGCTTGATATGATTTCAATATTCTTAAATTTACTGAGGCTTGATTTGTGACCCAGGATGTGATCTATCCTGGAGAATGTTCTGTGTGCACTTGAGAAGAAAGTGTAATCTTGCTGTTTTTGGATGGAATGTCCTATAAATATCGATTAAATCTATCTGGTCTACTGTGTCACTTAAAGCTTATGTTTCCTTATTTATTTTCATTTTGGATGATCTGTCCATTAGTGTAAGTGAGGTGTGAAAGTCTCCCACTATTATTGTGTTAAGTGTTGATTTCTTCTTTTATAGCTGTTAGCAGTTGCCTTATGTATTGAGGTGCTCCTATGCTGGGTACATATATAATTGTTATATCTTCTTCTTGGATTGATCCCTTGATCATTGTGTTGTGTCCTTCCTTGTCTCTTATAACATTCTTATTTTAAAGTCTATTTCATCTGATATGAGTATTGCTACTCCAGCTTTCTTTTGATTTCCATTTGCATGGAATATCTTTTTCCATCCCCTCACTTTCAGTTTGTATGTGTCCCTAGGTCTGAAGTGGGTCTCTTGTAGACAGAGAGACTTGTTTCTGTATCCATTCAGCAAGCCTATGTCTTTTGGTTGGAGCATTTAATCCATTCACATTTATGGTAATTATTGATATGTATGTTCCTATGACCATTTTCTTAATTGTTTTGGGTTTGTTTTTGTAGGTCCTTTTCTTCTCTTGTGTTTCCCACTTAGAGAAGTTCCTTTAGCATTTGCTGTAGAGCTGGTTTGGTGGTGCTGAATTCTCTCAGCTTTTGCTTATCTGCAAACGTTTTAGTTTCTCCATCGAATCTGAATGAGATTCTTGCCAGGTATAGTAATCTTGGTTGTGGGTTCTTCCCTTTCATCACTTTAAGTATATCATGCCACTCCCTTCTGGCTTGTAGAGTTTCTGCTGAGAAATCAGCTGTTAACCTTATGGGAGTTCCCTTGTATGTTATTTGTCATTTTTCCCTTGCTGCTTTCAGTAATTTTTCTTTGTCTGTAATTTTTGCCAATTTGATTACTATGTGCCTCGGCGTGTTTCTCCTTGGGTTTATCCTATATGGCACTCTCTGTGCTTTCTGGACTTGGGTTAGGGAAGTTTTCAACTATTATCTCTTCAAATATTTTCTCTGGTCCTTTCTCTCTTCTCCTTCTGGGACCCCTATAATGCGAATGTTGTTGCGTTTAATGTTGTCCCAGAGGTCTCTTAGGCTGTCTTCATTTCTTTTCATTCTTTTTTCTTTATTCTGTTTTGCAGCAGTGAATTCCACCATTCTGTCTTCCAGGTCACTTATCCGTTCTTCTGCCTCAGTTATTCTGTTATTGACTCCTTCTTGTGTAGTTTTCATTTCAGTTATTGTATTGTTCATCTCTGTTTGTTTGTTCTTTAATTCTTCTAGGTCTTTGTTAAACATTTCTTGCATCTCCTCAATCTTTGCCTCCATTGTTTTTCTTAGGTCCTGGATCATCTTCACTATCATTACTCTGAGTTCTTTTTCTCGAAGGTTGCCTATCTCCACTTCATTCAGTTGTTTTTCTTGGGTTTTATCTTGTTCCTTCATCTGGTACATAGCCCTCTGCCTTTTCATCTTGTCTATCTTTCTGTGAATGTGGTTTTTTTCCACAGGCTGCAGGACTGTAGTTCTTCTTGCTTCTGCTCTCTGCCCTCTGGTGGATGAGGCTATCTAAGAGGCTTGATGGGAGGGACTGGGCAGAAATTTTAATTAAGGTAAATGGCTTTTTAAAATCTAAATGGGACAACATACACTAAAAGGCAATTGTTTCAAGATGAATGTTTGTAATAAATAAGATACAATATATCATTTGATAAATGATTAACTGCTAGTTACAGTATAGCACAGCACTTTATCTTCCTAGGTTTCTATAACCTTTATAACAATATCATAGTCTGTCTTTTATTACAGTTGGCCTGTTCGTCCTTATAGTACATGTGTTCATGGTTATCTATTCTACTAGATTTTAGAGTATCTGAGAGTAGGACCTAGAATGATAAACACTACTCGAAGACACTTAAATGTAATATCTTACCACTTATAAAACACTTCTGTATTTAAGCAAGCAAACTGCAACCAAACTGGATTGCTCACGGTCACTAAAACATGTCTGTCATTGTCCTGCTTCTTTGCTTTTGCTGATGATGTTTGCCTCTCTGCCTAATCCAATATTGGTATAGAATCCTTTACCCATAATGCTAAAATTTTGAGAACTCAGCAAAGTATTGCCATCAGAATTCACTTAACAGCAAAAAATGACCCAAACTAATGTAAAACTAAGTCTTAATTTATTTCATGTAGTGAGGATAGTCGTATGTATAAAGCAGAAATATTAACATGTCTAATGTGTCTAACTGCTCTAGGCCCAAAGGGGTTAGTATTAATATAAGAGATGGCACCATATTACCTCTCTAAAATTCTCAAAATACTGATTTCTGAGATACATCTGGTCCCAAGATTATAGATGATGGAATGTGGACTGATATCAACTCTTCAAAATACAATTCATATTGTTCTATAAAGCCTCCTTCCATGGCTGCTCTAAATTTCTCTCCTCCAGTTGTTAATACAATTAATTTAGTCGACCACATATTACACTAGACCATTATTCTACAACATTAAACTTTCATTTAAAATTTTTAGGGACTTCCCTGGTGGCACAATGGTTGGGACTTCGCACTCCCAATGCAGGGGGTCTAGGTTCGATCCCTGGTCAGGGAACTAGATCCCACATGCATGCCACAACTAAGAGTTCACATGCCACAACTAGGAAGCCAGTGAGCCGCAACTAAGGAGCTGGTAAGCCACAACTAAGAAGCCTGCCTGGCGCAACTGAGACCCAGCACAGCCACATAAATATTTTAAAACATAAATAAATAAAATAAAACTTTTATAGTTATTTAATTCATTCTGTGTTTCTGCACTCTATCCTCTAGATTTATGCTGTCCAATATGGTAGTCAACGACCATATGTGACTACTAAGCCTTTGAAATGTGGTTATTCCAAACAGAGGTATGCTGTAAATACAAAATATACACCAGATATCAAAGACTTAGTATGAAAAACAGAAGGTAAAATATATCTCTAATAATTTTATACTGATCACGTTGATAAATTTTATAAATGTTAGGGTAAATAAAACATATGTTTAAAATTAATCTCATCATAAAGAATTTAATGTGGTTACAATAAAATTTAAAATTGCATATGTGACTCACATAGTATTTCTATTGGATAGTGTCGCTATAGACCAACACTGTCCAAGAGAACTTTCTGCAATGATAGAAATATTCTATATCTGCAGTGTCTAATATGATAGTCACTAACTACATGTGGCTATTGAGCACATGAATAATAGTATAAATGGCCATATCTAAAGCTGCAAATACAAGTGAGGTGCTACAGAAGTGAAGCCCATAAATCATATCTACTAACCTTGGACAGAAAGCCAAATGCTTCGTATTTAATGTTTCTCAATTGAACACTGATACAAGTCAATAGTTAGCAAAGGAACACCTACCTTGTTCAAGGTCCTCACAGCTGCATATCTCAAAGCTGGCTTAGGAGAACTACAGAAAAGCTGAAGAACTAGGAAAGAAAAAAGGTCACTGTGAACATAGCTCATTTCAATGTATAGCATGTTTCTGAAAATACAGTACATGAAGAATCACATTCAAAATACGCATAAGGAAATTAGATGACAGCATCAAAAATTCACATGGGGCTTCCCTGGTGGTGCAGTGGTTGAGAGTCCACCTGCTGATGCAGGGGACGCGGGTTCATGCCCCGGTCTGGGAGGATCCCACATGCCGCGGAGCGGCTGGGCCCGTGAGCCATGGCCGCTGAGCATGCATGTCCGGAGCCTGTGCTCCGCAACGGGAGAGGCCACAACAGTGAGAGGCCCGCGTACCGCAAAAAAAAAAGAAAAGAAAAAGAAATTCACATGAAAAATACATCATCAAAAATAGAAAAAGTACTTTTTGTTGAGCTATAAAAACTTTAAATATAGGAAACAAAGTTTATTTTTTTTCCTAAAAAAGTTAATATACCCATTAATATCTGAATTTAAAGAGCAGGAATATTTATGGTTGTAAGAATAAATGGGTTTTTTAAACATGGAAAACTGAAGGCATTAAAGTTACTTGTTTTCTAAGTAAAAACTTAAATTTTTTAATATGGGGAAATGATAACTTCAGAAAAAGAAATACAGTCACCCCTCCATATCTGCAGGGGACTGGACCCCGGACCTTCCAGGACCCCTAGCAGATACCAAAATCTGGGGATGCTAAAGACCCTTATATAAAATGGTGTAGCACAATCAGCCCCTGGTATCTGCAGGTTCCACATCCAAGGATTCAACGAGCTGTGAATCGATTGGGTTGAATTGGTGGGATGTGGAACCCAAGGATATGGAGGTACAATTGTAACTAAAAAACAGCTAAAATAAACCATTTATGTATCAAAATGTAAAAACTATATATACAGAGCTAAGGTTCAAAAATACCTATTCTGTAGACCTATGGAGCTTAAAACAAAAACACAAGAAAATAAACAAAAGCCAGTTATCAAATATACAACTAACCTGAAACAGCAGGTGCCAACTCCCTTGCAGTACAGTTAGGAAGATGGATGATAGCTGAAGCAGCTTCATAAATAACCATTTCATGTTTATTTCGCAAGCAGCTCTCAATGAAATCGAAGACTGGACTTTCATGGCTGACAATAAATATACACAGGCCATAATTAGATATCATAAAGAACAGAGGCAAGGGTGCATAGTGGCTAAAAGCACAGACAGGGGGACTTCCCTGGTGGCACAGTGGTTAAGACTCCATGCTCCCAATGCAGGGGGCCTGGGTTCAATCCCTGGTCAGGGAATTAGATCCCACATACATGCCATAACTGAGAGTTCATATGCTACCACTAAGGAGCCTGTGTGCTGCAACTAAGGAGCCAGTGAGCCGCAACTAACAAGCCCACAAGCTGCAACTAACAAGCCCGCGAGCCGCAATTAAGACCTGGTGCGACCAAATAAATAAATATTTTTTCTTTTAAAAAAAGCAAAGACAGAATGAGGAGAACTTTTGGAATTATGAATGAAGGACCTCTGAAAATACACTCCTCCATAAAAGCAATGAGAATACTGGTGTAAATTTTCAAAATCAACTTTTTCAGCACTCTAGAAGTTAGCTAAAGCATTGCAACAATCCTAGGAACATTTATTCAAGAGGAACAGCTGAATCTTCATAAGAACAGTAAGCTTTCTGGTATTTTAACTTGCTCTATTTCATACCCTCTTCCCAGCTTCATGGTAGCCTTGGAAACCAGGGCCTCAGAACCACACTAGCTATGAAAGCCAGCAGCCTAGTAGCCACTGAAGGAGGCAGATGAATTTGGAGCACCATCAAAAGCCCTGTTCCCAGAGCACTGTCACTACTTGACCTGAATGATGCTCCTTAAAAAAGCCCCATTCATGAAGCTAATTTTTTGGCCACACTACGCAGCCTGTGGGATCTCAGTTCCCCAACCAGGGGTCAAGCCCATGCACTCTGCAGTGGAAGCGTGAAGTCCAAACCACTGGACCACCAGGGAATTCCCCGAAGCTAATTTTTATTTCATCTAACTCTGAGGACATTCAGTGAGGAAAGCCCTATCCCCAGGAGGTTTGTCTCCCAAAAAACAGCGGCAATTGCTTAACACTGCAGTTGCCACAGGTACTGATTCTAGTTGGCGCAAACAAGAGTCTGGCCAAAAAAACTTAAAAAGAAAATCTAAGAAATGAGATGCCCATAAGGGGCTTTAATTTCTGACATATTCCTGGGGATCTAGAAGGCTGTGCAAATACCCAGGAAAGAGCTTACAGAGCTCTAGCCTCTCACCCATGCTTGACTTTGAGTTTCTGCACAATTAGGAAGGGAAGACTAAGGCACAGTTATGCATACCCCAACACACAAAATGCCCACTGAAAAAAAGATGGGAGACATGTTGGTCAAAAGCATTTAAGAAAATCTGTCAAATCATTACCCGAAGACTCAGCTAACCAAGCAGACTTCAGTAGCCACACATGACAAAGAATAAGGACTGCAGAATTAGTCCAGGAAAGTCACTAAACAAACAACAACAACAAACAGCAACAAAAACAAACTCTGAGAATGGAAAAGGGGGAAATAAGATTGTCAGTTACCACAGTATATTAAATATCCAGTTTTTGACAAAAAGCTATGACACACAAAGAAATAGTGAGGTATGGCCCATATATAGTGAAAAAAAGCAGTCAATAGAAATTATTCTTGAGGGAGCCCAGATGTTGGATTTACTAGGCAAAGCCTTTAAGTCAACTAATATAAATATGTTCAAAGAAGCAAAAGAAACCATATCTAAAGAATTAAAAGGAATTAAAAAGTTAAAGGCATGACAATCATGCCTCACCGAAGAGAGAGTATCAATAAAGAGGAAAAAATTAGTTGTTTTTTTTTTTAAAGGAACCAAATAGAAACTCTGGATTTGGAAAGTGCATAACTAGAATAAATATTTCAAATCTGCTCAGATAAAAAAACAAGTACCTACAATATGCTGCCTACAAGAGACTCACTTTAGGGCAAAAGTCACACATAGATTGAAAGTGAGGGGATGGAAAAAGATACTTCATGCAAATGGAAACAATAAGAAAGCAGGAGTAGCGATATTCATATCAGACAAAACAGACTTTAAAACAAAGTCCAAAAAGAAAGATAAAGAAGGACACTATATAACGATAAAGGGATTAATACAAGAAGAGGACATTACACTTGTTAATGTATATATGCACCCAATGTAGGAACACCTAAATATACAAAATAAATACTAACAGACATAAAGGGAGAAATTGACAGGAATACAATAATAGTAGGAGACTTTAATACCCCAGTGACATCAATGGACAGATCTTTCAGACAGAAAATCAATAAGGCAAGAGAGATCCTAAATGACACAACAGAACAGATGTACTTAATTGGTATCTACAGGACACTTCATCTGAAGAAAACAAAAACAAAAAACAAACAAAATACACATTCTTTTCAAGTGCTCATGGAACATTCTCTAGGATAGACCACACACGAGGACACAAAACAAGCCTCAATGAATTTAAGAAGAAATTATTTCAAGCATCTTTTCTGACCACAACAGTATCAAACTAGAAATCAACCACAGAAAGAAAAATGGGAAAAAAAATCACACGGAGACTAAACAACATCTTACTAAAAAACCAATGAGTCAACAATGAAATCAAAGAGGAAATCAGAAAATACCTCGAGACAAACGACAATGAAAACACAACCTTACAAAATCTATGCGATGCAGCAGAAGTAGTTCAAAGAGGGAAATTCAGAGCGATACAGGCCTTTCTTGAGCAACAAGTAAAATCTCAAGCAAATAACCTAACCTACCACCTAAAAGAATTAGAAAAAAGAAAAATAAACAAAAGCCAAAGTCATTAGAAGGAAGGAAATAATAAAGATCAGAGAGGAAATAAATAAAGTAGAGATCAAAACAATAGAAAAGCTCGATAAAACCAAGAGCTGGTTTTTTTGAAAGGATAAACAAAATCGACAAACCTCTAGCCAGGCTAACAAGAAGAAAAGAGAGAAGACCCAAATAAACAAAATAAGAAATGAGAAATAACAACCAATACTGCAGAAATACAAAAAGTCATAAGAAAATACTATGAACAGTTATAAACCAACAAATTGAACAACCGAGAAGAAACAGATAAGGTTTTAGAAACATAGCCAGAATTGAATCAAGAAGAAACATAAGTTGAACAGACCAATCACTAGAAGTGAACTAGAATCTGTAATAAAAAACAAACAAAAAAACTAAAAAAACTCCCCACAAACAAAATCCAGGACCAGATGGCTTAACTGGGGAATTCAACCAAACATACAAAGAGGAACGTATACCTATCCTTCTCAAATTATTCCAAAAGATTTAAGAGGAGGAAACACTCCCAAAGTCAGTTTATGCAGCCACCATCACCCTGATACCAAAAACAAAGACACTACCAAAAAAAGAAAATTACTGGCCAATATCTTTGACAAATAGAGATGCAAAAATCCTCAACAAAATTTAAGCAAGCCAACTCCAACAACACATATAAAGGATCATACACCATGATCAAGTTGGATTCTTACCAGGGTCACAAAGATGGTTCAACATATGCAAATCAATCAATGTGATATACCACATCAACAAAAGAAACGACAAAAACCACATGATCATCTCAATAGATGTAGAAAAAGCATGTGATAAAATTCAACATCCATTCACGATGAAAATGCTCACTGAAGTGGGTATAGGGGGAATACATCTCAACATAATAAAAACCATTTATGACAAACCCAGAGCCAACACAATACTCAACAGTGAAAAGCTGAAAGCCTTCCCACTAAATTCTGGAACAAGACAAGGGTGCCCACTCTTACCACTGCTATTCAACATATTTTTGCAAGTCCTAGCCTCAGCAACCAGACAAGAAAAAGAAATAAAAGGTATCCAAATTGGAAGGGAAGAGGTAAAATTGTCATTATATGCAGATGACACAATACTCTATACAGAAAACCCTAAAGACTCCACACAAAAACTATTAGAACTAATAAATGAATTCAGCAAGGTAGCAGGGTACAAGATTAATATACAGAAATCTGCTGCATTTCTTTACAGTAACAATGAAATATCAGAAAGTAAAAAAAAAAAAAAAAAAGTTTAAAATCGCACTAAACACACACAAACACACACAAAAACACAGGAATAAACCTAACCAAGGAGGTGAAAGACCTATATGCTGATAACTCTAAAACACTGATAAAGGAAACTGAAGATGATTCACAGAAATGAAAAGATATCCCATGCTCTTGGATCGGAGGAATTAATATTATTAAAATGGCCATACTACTGAAAGCAATCTACAGATTTAATGCTATATCTATCAAATTACCCATGACATTTTTCACAGAACTAGAACAAATAATCCTAAAATTTATATGGAATCACAGAAGGCCCTGAATTGGCAAAGCAATTCGGAGGAAAAAGAACAAAGCTGGAGGTATAACTCTCCCAGACTTCAGACAATACTACAAAGCTACACTAATCAAAACACTGTGGTATTGGCACAAAAGCAGACATACAGATCAATGGAACAGAATAGAGAGCCCAGAAACAAACCCATACAATTAATCTTCAGCAAAGGAGGCAAGAATATACGATGGAGAAAACACAGTGCCTTCAGCAAATGGTGTTGGGAAAGCTGGACAGCTATTTGTAAATCAATGAAATTAGAACACTCCTTCACATCATATACAAAAATAAACTCAAAATGCTTTAAAGACACATATAGGATGTGACACCGTAAAATTCCTAGAAGACAGGCAAAACATTCTCTGACATAAATAGTAGCAATATTTTCTTAGACCAGTCTCCCAAGGCAATAGAAAAAAAACCAAAAATAAACAAATGGGACCTAATCAAACTTAAAAGCTTCTGCATAGCAAAGGAAACCATCAACGAAATGAAAATACAACCTACAGAATGTGAGAAAATATTTGCAAACAATGTGACTGACAAGGGGTTAATTTCCAAAATATAAAAACAGCTCATAAAACTCAATATCAAACAAACAAACAACCCAATCAAAAAATGAGCAGATGACATAGACATTTTTCCAAAGAAGATATTCAGATGGCCAACATGCATATGAAAAGATGGTCAATATCACTAATTAAATGCAAATCAAAACCACAAGGAGGTGTCACTTTACACCAGTCAGAATGGCTATCATCAAAAAGTCTATAAATAGGGCTTCCCTGGTGGCGCAGTGGTTCACAGTCCGCCTGCCAATGCAGGGGACACGGGTTCATGCCCAGGTCCGGGAAGACCCCACATGCCGCAGAGCAGCTGGGCCCGTGAGCCATGGCGGCTGAGCCTGCGCGTCCGGAGCCTGTGCTCCGCAACGGGAGAGGCCACAACAGTGAGAGGCCTGTGTACCGCAAAAAAAAAAAAAAAAGTCTATAAATAATAAATGCTGGAGAGGGTGTGGAGAAAAAGGAACCCTCCTACACTGTTGGTGGGAATGTAAACTGGTGCAACCAGTAAGTAGGGAAAACAGTATGGAGTTTCCTTAAAAAACTAAAAGTAGAGCTACCAAAGGATCCAGCAATCCTATTCTTGGGCATATAACCAGAAAAGACAAAAACTCTAATTCGAAAAGATACATGCACCCCAATGTTCATAGCAGCATTATTTACAACAGCCAAGACATGGAAGCAACCTAAGTATCCGTCAACAGATGAATGGATAAAGAAGAGGTAATATGCATATATATATAATACATACACACACACACACACACACACACACACACACAAATTACTCAGCCATAAAAAAGAATGAATCACTTTGCTGTACACCTGAAACACAGTATTGTAAATCAACTGTACTTCAATTTTTAAAAAACTGAGAGAGTTCAGAAACAACTTTTAAAAAATTCAAATCTGCAATTCAACAGCTGATTTGCACTGACAGTAGAAAAAGCCAGAAAACTTGAGGATAGGTTAAACTGAGATAATCTAGCTGAGGAAAATAAAGAATGAAGGGAAAAAAAAAAACGGAGCCTTGGAGACCTATGGAATATGACTAAGTGTACCAACATTTTCATGATAGGAGTCCCAGAAGGAAAGGAGAGAGACAAAGGGACAAAAGGAATATCCTGATAAATAATGACCAAAGACTACCAAAATTTGTTAAAAATATTAATCTACACACTTGAGAAGCTCAACAAATCCCAAGTTGGAAAAATAAAAAAAGATCCACATATAAACACACCATAATCAAAGTGCTGAAAGCCTAAGACAAAGAGAAAATCTTGACAGAAGCAAGATAAAAGCTACTCATCACATTGTACAGGGGAGCAACAATACAATTAGTGTCTTTTCACCTGAAACAATGAAATAGAGAATGCCATATTCAAAGTGTTGAAATAAAAAGATAAAAATTCTCTATCCAGCAGAACTATGTTCCAAAAATGAAGGCTAATAAAAGGACGTTCCCAGATAAGCAGTGACTGAGACAATGTATTGCTAACATACCTGATTTATAAAAAATACTAAACGAAGTCTGTTAAACGGAAAGACTGACTCCAGTGACATGAATAATCAATGAGAAATAAAGAGCACCAGAAATGGTAAATATGAGTTAATATAAATTATTCTACAAATAATTTTTTTCATTTCCCTTAACTAATTAAAGGACATAAAATTGTATAAAAATAATTATAACACTGCATTATTGGATAATGCTCATATATGTAACATACATGACAATAATAGCAAACAGGAGCAGGGAGAGAACAGAACTATACTGGAGCAAAGATTCTATATTTTACTAAAATTAAATTAGTCTTAATCTGAAGTAAATCATGGTAAATTAAAATGCATATTCTAATCCCCAGAGAAACAACTTTTTTTTTTTCTTTTTTTGCGGTACGCGGGCCTCTCACTGCTGTGGCCTCTCCTGTTGCAGAGCACAGGCTCTGGACGTGCAGGCCCAGCGGCCGTGACCCACGGGCCTAGCCACTCCGCGGCATGTGGGATCCTCCCGGACCGGGGCACGAACCCGCGTCCCCTGCATCAGCAGGCAGACCCCCAACCACTGCGCCACCAGGGAAGCCCGAGAAACAACTTTTTAAACAGTAAAAATATTGACAGAGAAATTAAAATGATTCAATGAAAATTTTATTTAACACAAAAGAAGGCAGTCAAAGAGGAAGAGAGGAACAAAAAAGACACTTCTATAGAAAAAACAGCAAAATGGTGAAGGTAAATACAACCATGTCAATAATTATATTAAATGTGAAAGGTCTAAACACCCCAACCAAAAGATAAGAGATTGCCAGACAAGATAAAAAAGCAAGATCAAACTATGTGCCGTCTACAAGAGATACTCATTAGATTCAAAGATACAAATGAGATGAAAGTAAAATGATGGGAAAAGATATGCCATGCAAACTAATCATAAGAGATCAGGAGTGGCTATATTAATATCAGACAGAGAATTTAAGACAAAATATTACAAGAAACAAAAAGAGACATAATGAGAAGCTGCTCAATACATCAGGATGATATAACAATGATAAACATATACACACTTAACAACAGAGCCTCAAAATATATGAAGCAAAACTTAACACTAGGGCTTCCCTGGTGGCGCAGTGGTTGGGAGTCTGCTGCCAGTGCAGGGGGCGCAGGTTTGTGCCCCGGTCCGGGAGGATCCCATGTGCCGCGGGGCGGCTGGGCCCATGAGCCATGGCCGCTGGGCTGCGCATCTAGAGCCTGTGCTCCGCGACAGGAGGGGCCACAGCAGTGAGAGGCCCGCGTACCGCAAAAAACAAAAACAAAAACAAAACAAAAGAAAAAACTAACACTAAAGGAGAAATAGATCTTTTAACAATAAGAGCTGGAGATGTCTATACCTACCCAATAGCTGATAGAACAACTAGACAAAATCATCAAGGATATAGAGGACCTGAACAATTTAATTCCTCAACTCAACCTAGAACATTCAACCCAGTGACTATAAAATACATTCTTTTCAAGTGCACATGCACAGTTCTCAAAGATAGATTAAATGCCAGTCATAAAGTAAGTCTCAATACATTTAAAAGGATAGAAATCACCAAAGCATATTCCCCAACCACGACTGAAGTAAATTATAAATTAGCAACAGAAAATAAAGGAAATCCCCAATATTTGGAAATTAAACAACTTATTTCTAAGTAACCCATGTATCCAGAATAAATCAAATGGAAAACGAGAAAAAATCTGAAACAGAATGACAACAACAACACAGTAAATCAAAATTTATGAGATGTAGCCAAAACAATGCTTGGAGGGAAATTTACAGCTCTAACCACCTATACCAGAAAAGAAGAAAGGTCTCAAATCAGTAACCTAAGTATCCACAATAAAGAAATTAGAAAAAGAAGAGTAAACCAAGTCCACAGCAAGAAGAAAGTAAATAAAGATCGGAGAAAAGATCGATGGACTAGAATGCAGAAAAATAACAGTGAAAAAAAAATGAGCGAAACACAAAGCTAGTTCTTTGAAAAAATTCAACAAAATTGACAAACCTTTAGCTAGACTAAACAAGGGGAAAAAAAAAGCGAAGAATACAAATTACCAAAATCAGGAATGAAGTAAAGGACAACACTACTGACCCTAAAGGAATTTAAATGATTATAAGAGAATATTATAAACAACTATATGCCAACAAATTAGATAACTTAGATGAAATGGCAAAATCCCCAGAAATACCAAACTACCAAACCTGACTTACAAAGAAATATAGAATCTAAACAGACCTATGAGTTAGTTACTTAAAACCTTCCCTCAAGAGCTTCCCTGGTGGCGCAGTGGTTGAGAGTCTGCCTGCCGATGCAGGGAACACGGGTTTGTGCCCCGGTCCGGGAGGATCCCACGTGCCGCGGGGCGGCTGGGCCCATGAGCCATGGCCACTGAGCCTGCACATCCAGAGCCTGTGCTCCACAACTGGAGAGGCCACAGCAGTGAGAGGCCCGCGTACCGCAAAAAAACCCAAAAACTTCCCTCAAAAAAAGCAAAGGTCACAACAGCTTCATTGGTTAATTCTATCAAATATTTAAAGAAATAATACCAATCCTTCACAAACTCTTTTATAACATAAATGAGGGTACACTACCTCCCAGCTAATGATGTGATGCCATTATTACCTGGATAACAAAGCCTGACAAATTCTCAGAAAACAACAGACCAATATCCCTCCTGACATAGACATACGAACTCCTTAACAAAATATCAGCAACCTGAATCCACCAATACATAAAAAGAAATATATATCATGATCAAGTAGCATTTTTCCCAAGAATGCAAACAAAATTGATTTAACATCAGAAAATCATGAGGACCTTCAAAATGGCAGAGGAGTAAGACGCGGAGATCACCTTCCTCCCCACAAATACATCAAAAATACATCTACATTTGTAACAACTCCTACTGAACACTGGCAGAAGACCTCAGACTTCCCAAAAGGGAACAGAAGCCCTCAGGCGACCTAAACGCAGAGGGAGGGCCATATCCAAAGCTGAACCCCAGGAGCTGTGTGAACAAAGAAGGGGAAATTTCTCCTAGAAGCCTCAGGAGCAATAAACTTGATGTACCCTGCATCTGTGGAAAACCTGAATAGACAACGAATTATACCAAAATTGAGGTGGTGGACTTTGGGAGCAACTGTAGAATGGGGTTTGCTTTCGGCATCTAATTTGTTTCTGATTTTATGTTTATCTTAGTTTAGTATTTAGAGCTTATAATCATTGGTAGATTTGTTTACTGATTTGGTTGCTCTCTTCCTTTTATATATATATTATATATTTTTTCCTTTTCCTCTCTTTGTGAGTGTGTATGTGTGTATGCTTCTTTGTGTGATTTTGTCTGTATACCTTTGCTTTAACCATTTGTCCTAGGGTTCTGTCTGTCCACTTTTTTTTTTTTAGCATAGTTTTTACTGCTTGTTATCATTGGTGGATTTGTTTATTGGTTTGGTTGCTCTCCTTAATTACTTTTTTATTTTTAATAATTTTTTATTTTAATAACTTTATTTTATTTTTTCTTTCTTTCTTTTTCTTTTTCCCTTTTCTTCTGAGCTGTGTGGCTGACAGGGTCTTGGTGCTCTGGCCGGGTGTCAGGCCTGAGCCTCTTACGTGGGAGAGCCAAGTTCAGGACATTGGACCACCAGAGACCTCCCGGCCCCACGTAATATCAAACAGCAAAAGCTCTCCCAGAGATCTCCATCTCAACGCTAAGACCCAGCTCCACTCAACGACCAGCAAGCTACAGGTCTGGACACCCCATACCAAACAACTAGCAAGGCAGAAACACAACCCCACCCATTAGCAGAGAGGCTGCCTAAAATCATAATAAGTTCACAGACACCCCAAAACACACCACCAGACGTGATACTGCCCACCAGAAAGACAAGATCCAGCCTCATCCACCAGAACACAGGCACCAGTCCCCTCCACCAGGAAGCCTACACAACCCACTGTACCCACCTTACACACTGGGGGCAGACACCGAAAACAACGGGAACAACGAATCTGCAGCCTGGGAAAAAGGAGATTCCAAGCGCAGTAAGTTAAGCAAAATGAGAAGACAGAGAAACACACAGCATATGAAGGAGTAAGGTAAAAACCCACCAGACCAAACAAATGAAGAGGAAATAGGCAGTCTACCTGAAAAATAATTCAGAGTAATGATAGTAAAATGATCCAAAATCTTGGAAATAGAATGGAGAAAATACAAGAAAAGTTTAACAAGGACCTGGAAGAACTAAAGAGCAAACAAACAATGATGAACAACACAATAAATGAAATTTAAGATTCTCTAGAAGGAATCAATAGCAGAATAACTGAGGCAGAAGAATGGATAAGTGACCTGGAATATAAAATAGTGGTAATTACTACCACAGAGCAGAAATAAAGAAACAAGAACGAAAAGAATTGGGGACAGTCTCAGAGGCCTCTGGGACAACATTAAATGCACCAACATTCAAATTATAGAGGTCCCAGAAGAAGAAGAGAAAAAGAAACAGAGTGGGAAGATATTTGAAGAGATTATAGTTGAAAACTTCCCTAATATGGGAAAGGAAATAGTCAATCAAGTCCAAGCACAAAGAGTCCCATACAGAATAAATCCAAGGAGAAACACGCCAAGACACGTATTAATCAAACTATCAAAAATTAAATACAAAGAAAAAATATTAAAAGAGAAAATCAACAAATAACATACAAGGGAATCCCCATAAGGTTAACAGCTGATTTCTCAGCAGAAACTCTGCAAGCCAGAAGGGTGTGGTAGGACATACTTAAAGTGATGAAAAGGAAAAACCTACAACCAAGATTACTCTATCCAGCAAGGATCTGATTCAGATTCGATGGAGAAATTAAAACCTTTACAGCCAAGCAAAAGCCAAGATAATTCAGCACCACCAAACCAGGTTTACGACAAATGCTAAAGGAACTTCTCTAGGCAGGAAACACAAAACAAGGAAAAGACCTACAATAACAAACCCCAAACAATTAAGAAAATGGTAATAGCAACATACATATCGATAATTACCTTAAAGTTAAATGGATTAAATGCTCCAACCAAAAGACATAGACTGGCTGAATGGATCCAAAAACAAGACCTGTATATTTGCTGTCTACAAGAAACCCACTTCAGACCTAAGGACACATACAGAATGGAAGTGCGGGAATGGAAAAAGAAATTCCATGCAAATGGAAATCAAAAGAAAGCTGGAGTAGCAATTCTTGTATCAGACAAAATAGACTTTAAAATAAAGAGTATTACAAGAGACAAGGAAGGACAATAGATAATGATCAAGGGATCAATCCAAGAAGGAGATATAACAGTTGTAAATATTTATGCACCCAACATAAGAGCACCACAATACATAAGGCAAATGCTAACGGCCATAAAAGGGGAAATCAATCAGTAACACAATAATAATAGGGGACTTTAACACCCCACATTCACCAAGGGATAGATCATCCAAAATGAAAATAAATAAGGAAACACAAGCTTTAAATGATACATTAGGGCTTCCCTGGTGGTGCAGTAGTTGGGAGTCCGCCTGCCGATGCAGGGGACGCAGGTTCGTGCCCCGGTCTGGGGGCATCCCGCGTGCCGCGGAGTGGCTGGGCCCGTGAGCCATGGCCGCTGTGCCTGCGCACCAGGAGCCTGTGCTCCGCAGCGGGAGAGGCCACAACAGTGAGAGGCCCACGTACCACAAACAAACAAAAAACAACAATTAAAAAAATGATACATTAAACAAGATAGACTTAATTGATATTTATAGGACATTCCATCCCAAAACAACAGAATACACGTTCTTCTCAAGTGCTCATGGAACATTCTCCAGGATAGATCATATCTTGGGTCACAAATCAAGCCTTGGTAAATTTAGGAAAACTGAAACCGCGTCAAGTATCTTTTCCAACCACAACGCTATGAGACTAGATATCAATTACAGGAAAAAAAATGTGTAAAAAAATAGAAACACATGAAGGCTAAACAATACACTACTAAAGAACCAAGAGATAACTGAATAAATCAAAGAGGAAATACCTAGAAACAAATGACAATGAAAACACGATGACCCAAAACCTATGGGATGCAGAAAAAGCAGTTCCAAGAGGGAAGTTTATAGCAATACAATCCTACCTCAAGAAACAAGAAACACCTCAAATAAAGAACCTAACCTTACACCTAAAGCAACTAGAGAAAGGAGAACAAAAAAAACCCAAAGTTAGCAGAAGGAAAGAAGTCATAAAGATCAGATCAGAAATAAATGAAAAAGAAATGAAGGAAACGATAGCAAAGATCAATAAAACTAAAAGCTGGTTCTTTGAGAAGTTAAACAAAATTGATAAACCATTAGCCAGACTCACAAAGAAAAAAAGGGAGAAGACTCAAATCAACAGAATTAGAAATGAAAAAGGAGAAGTAACAACTGACACTGCAGAAATACAAAGGATCACGAGAGATTACTACAAGCAACTATATGCCAATAAAATGGACAACCTAGAAGAAATGGACAAATTCTTAGAAAATCACAACCTTCTGAGACTGAACCAGGAAGAAACAGCAAATATAAACAGACCAGTCACAAGCACTGAAATTGAAACTGTGATTAAAAATCTCTTCCAACAAACAAAAGCCCAGGACCAGATGGCTTCACAGGTGAATTCTATCAAACATTTAGAGAAGAGCTAACATCTATCCTTCTCAAACTCTTCCAAAATATAGCAGAAGGAGGAATACTCCCCAACTCATTCTACGAGGCCACCTTCACTCTGATACCAAAACCAGACAAAGATGTCACAAAAAAGAAAACTACAGGCCAGTATCACTGATGAACATAGATGCAAAAATCCTCAACAAAATACTAGCAAACAGAATCCAATAGCACATTAAAAGGCTCATGCACCATGATCAAGTGGGGTTTATGCCAGGAATGCAAGGAATCTTCAGTATACGCGAATCAATCAATGTGATACACCATATTAACAAATTAAAGGAGAAAAACCACATGATCATCTCAACAGATGCAGAAAAAGCTTTTGACAAAATTCAACACCGGTTTATGATAAAAACCCTCCAGAAAGTGGGCATAGAGGGAACTTACCTCAAAATAATAAAGGCCATATGGTGAAAAACTGAAACCACTTCTACTAAGATCAGGAACAAGACAAGGTTGCCCACTGTCACCACTATTATTCAACATAGTTTTGGAAGTTTTAGCCACAGCACTCAGAGAAGAAAAAGAAATAAAAGGAATCCAAATTGGAAAAGAAGTAAAACTGTCACTGTTTGAAGATGACATGATACCATACATAGAGAATCCTAAGGATGCCACCAGAAAACTACTAGAGCTAATCAATGAATTTGGTAAAGTAGTAGGATACAAAATTAATGCACAGAAATCTCTTGCATTCCTATACACTAATGATGAAAAATCTGAAAGAGAAATTAAGGAAACACTCCCATTTACCATTGCAACCAAAAGAATAAAATACCTAGGAATAAATCTACCTGGAGACAAAAGACCTGTATGCAGAAAACTATAAGACACTGATGAAAGAAATTACAGATGATACAAACATATGGAGAGATATACCATATTCTTGGATTGGAAGAGTCAACATTGTGAAAATGACTACACTACCCAAAGCAATCTACAGATTCAATGCAATCCCTAGCAAACTACCAATGGCATTTTTCACAGAACTAGAACAAAAATTTCACAATCTGTATAGAAACACAAAAGACCCCGAATACCCGAAGCAACCGTGAGAAAGAAAAACGGAGCTGGAGGAATCAGGCTCCTGGACTTCAGACTATACTACAAAGCTACAGTAATCAAGACAGTATGGTACTGGCACAAACACAGAAATATAGATCAATGGAACAGGAGAGAAAGCCCAGAGATAAATCACGCACATATGGTCACCTTATCTTTGATAAAGGAGGCAAGAATATACAATGGAGAAAAGGCAATCTCTTCAATAAGTGGTGCTAGGAAAACTGGACAGCTAAATATAAAAGAATGAAATTAGAACACTCCCTAACACCATACACACACAAAAAAACCTCAAAATGGATTAAAGACCTAAATATAAGGCCAGACACTATAAATCTCTTAGAGGAAAACACAGGCAGAACACTCTATGACATAAATCACAGCAAGATCCTGTTTGACCCACCTCCTAGAGAAAGATAAATAAAAACAAAAATAAACAAATGGGACCTAATGAAACTTAAAAGCTTTTGCACAGCAAAGGAAAACATAAACAAGACAACCCTCAGAACGGGAGAAAATATTTGCAAACGAAGCAACTGACAAAGCATTAATCTCCAAAATATACAAGCAGCTCATGCAGCTCAATATCAAAAAACAACCCAATCCAAAAATGGGCAGAAGACCTAAATAGACATTTCTCCAAAGAAGATATACAGATTGACAACAAACACATGAAAGGATGCGCAACATCACTGCTCATTAGAGAAATGCAAATCAAAACCACAATGAGCTATCACCTCACACCAATCAGAATGACCATCATCAGAAAGTCCACAAACAATAAATGCTGGAGAGGGTGTGGAGAAAAGGGAACCCTCTTGCACTGTTGAGGGGAATGTAAATTGATACAGCCACTATGGAGAACAGTATGGAGGTTCCTTAAAAAACTAAAAATAGAACTACCATATGACCCAGCAATCCCACTACTGGGCAAATACCCTGAGAAAACCATAATTCAAGAAGAGTCATGTACCACAATGTTCATTGCAGCTCTATTTACAACAGCCAGGACATGGAAGCAACTTAAGTGTCCATCGACAGATGAATGGATAAAGAGGATGTGGCACATATATACAATGGAATGTTACTCAGCCATAAAAAGAAACGAAATTGAGTTCTTTGTAGTGAGGTGGATGGACCTAGTGTCTGTCATACAGAGTGAAGTAAGTCAGAAAGAGAAAAACAAATACTGTATGCTAACACATATATGTGGATTCTAAAAAAAAAAAAAAAAAAATGGTTCTGAAGAACCTAGGGGCAGGACAGGAATAAAGATGCAGATGTAGAGAATGAACTTGAGGACACGGGGAGTGGGAAGGGTAAGCTGGGAAGAAGTGAGAGAGTGGCATAGCTAGTGGGAAGCAGCCACATAGCACAGGGAGATCAGCTCCATGCTTTGTGTCCACCTAGAGGGGTGGGATAGGGAGGGTGGGAGGGAGACACAAGAGGGAGGAGATATGGGGATACATGTATATGTATAGCTGATTCACTTTGTTATACAGCAGAAACTAACATACCATTGTAAAGCAATTATACTCCAACAAAGATGTTAAGAAAAACAAAAACAAAACAAACAAAAAAACAAACAACCTGATTTAAAAATGGGCAGAAGTACAGAATAGTCATTATTCCAAAGAAGACATACAGATAGCCAACAGGCACATGTAAAGATGCTCAACATCACTAGTTATTAGAGAAATGCAAATCAAAACCACAATGAGATATCACCTCATACTTGCCAGAACAGACATCATTAAACAGTCCACAAATAACAAATGCTGTGGAGAATGGTGTGGAGAAAAGGGAACCCTCCTACACTGTTGGTGGGAATATAAATTGGTGCAGCCACTATGGAAAACAATATGGAGACTCCTCAGAAAACTAAAAACAGAACTACCATATGATCCAGCAATTCCACTCCTGGGGATATATTCAAAGAAAAGGAAAATGTTAATTCAAAAAGATATATGCACCCCAGTGTTCACAGCAGCATTATTTACAACAGCCAAAATACAGAAGCAACCTAAGTGTCCATCAACAGATGAATGGATAAAGAATATGTCGTATATATACACAGGGGAATACCACTCAGCCATAAAAATAAATGAAATTTTACTGTTTGCAACAACATGGATGAACTTGGAGGATATTATGCTAAGTGAAATAAGTCAGACAGAGAAAGACAAATACTGTATGATATCATTTATATGTGGAATCTAAAAAATAAAACAAACTAGTGAATATAACAAAAAAGAAAAAGACTCACAGATATAGAGAACAAACTAGTGGTTACCAGTAGGGAGAGGGAAGGGGGAGCGGCAATATAGGGGTAGGAGAGTAAGAGACACAAACTATTATTCATAAAATAAATAAGCTACAAGAATATATTGTACAGCACAGGTAATACACACAAGATTTGATAATGACTAGAAATGGAGTATAACCTTTAAAATTTGTGAATCACTATGTTGTACACCTGAAACTTATATAATATTGTAAATCAACTCTACCTCAATTTTAAAAAAGGAAAAAAAAATCACTTTGTGTTACATACCAAATTAATAATAAAAAGGACAGAAACCACATGATCATCTTAACAGGTATAGAAAAAGCAGTCAACAAAATCTAACACCAATTTATGATAAATACTCTCAAAAAGGCTAGAGAATGAAGGGAATCCCCTCAACCTGATAAAGGGCATCTTCATAAAATCCATGGTTAACGTCATGCTTAATGCTTTCCCCTTAAGATCAGGGACAAGGCAAGGATGTCTGCTTTCACCACTTCTATTCAACATTGTACTGAAGGTTCAAGATGGTACAATTAGGAAAAAAAGAAATTAAAGACATCTAGTTTGGAAAGGAAGAAGTAAAACTGTATTTGTTCTCAGAAGACATGATCCTGTACATGAAAATCCCAAGGAATACAACACACACACACACACACAAATGGAACAAATAAATGACCATATCAAGGTTACAGGATACAAGATCAACACGTGAAACTCAAAAATCAACAATCAACTGCTGATTTCTATATATTGGCAACAATTAATCCAAAACAAAATTAACAGAACAATTCCATTCACAGCAGCATCAGAAAGAGTAAAATACTTAGAAATAAATTTAATAAAAGCAATGCAAGACTTTTACACTGAAAACTACAAAACCCTGCTGAGAAATCTAAATAAATGGAGAAACAATTTCAGTTCACGGACTGGAAGACTAGATATTGTCAAGATGGAAATTCAAATTGATTTATCCAAAATAGATCTATTCTATTCAATGCGATCCCTATCAAAATGCCAGCAGGCTTTTTGTTGTAGAAATTCAAAGCTGATCCTAAAATTATATGGAAATATAAAGGACCCAGAATAGTCAAAACAATTTTCAAAAAACTAAATATAGCAAACATTGACAGATCTGAAGGGAAAAGAGAGCAATTCAATAACAGTAGAAGACTTCAATACCCCACTTTCAATAATGGATAAAACATCCAGACAGAAAATCAATAAGGAAGCAGTGGGCTGGAACTACATTGACCTAACAGACATATACAGAACTTTTTGCCCAAGAGCAGCAAAATACACATTCTTCTCAAGTGCACAGGGAATGTTCTCCAGAATAGATCACATTAGGTAACAAGTCTTAACAAATTCAAGAAGATTAAAATCATACCAAGTATCTTTTTCAACCACAATGCGATGAAATTAGAATTAACAAAAGGAAACTGGAAAATTCACAAACATACGAAAATTAAACAACACACTCTTGAACAACCAATGGGTCAAAGAAGAAATCAAAAGAGAAATTAGAAAATACCTTCATACAAACAAAAACACAGCATACCAAAACTTATGGGATGCAGTAAAAGCAGTGCTAAGAGGGAAGTTCATAGCAAAAACTGTAATTTTTTTAAAGGCCAACTACAATACTGGACATACAAAATCAAAAATAATTACCAGAGAAATTCTGAAAATTAATAAATGAGTTTAACAAGTGCGGAGTATGGTCATTTTGTCCAAAACTGATCTTCCGGCCACTCAGAAAAGAAGCTGGATTCCTATGAACTTCCATAACAACTGGACTCAGCTAAATGTGTAATCGATTCTGGTCACCCACAAAGCTTGTACTCAAGCTCCTTCCTATCATGCCAAAGGAGGGGCTGGTGCTTCCCCAACAGTAAAGGTGGACATGGAGATTTCTACTACTAGCATACCATGTCATACATCTGGCAAGGTTTGGATCCCAGCCCTTGATTATGCCAGGGAAGGGCTGCTTCCCTCAAAATTTATGTTAAGCCATCAAAATACGTTCTAGGTTATCCAATTTGTTGGCATATAATTATACACAGTTTAAAAATCTCAAAACCCAAGGGTCATAATCCCTTTCTTGGGGTGAGAAAAATGGTCCTGATAGACCTCTGTACACTGTCCTAGGATGAAAAGGCAATGTGGAGCCCAGTGCAACTAGTACTGCACCAGTCTATGCGTTTCACCCAATGAATGTTACTCCAGTAGGTTAGGTATGAGTTTTGCTTGGATATTTGTACTTATTTGCATAAAAATTGTTACAGCAAGGTGGGCATCAAGCCAGGTTTCTACTGTAGCTTTCTGGAAGTGGATCAAAGAATGAGAGGTCATTTGGCAGCATGACCAAAAGAGACTCATTTTGGCAGCATGGCCAGTCATTGGGATGGTTGGTCTCACTAGCTGCCTGTGGAAAAATATCCCTAAAGTCCCAACGAATGAAAAATCTGGGGGATAAGATTGCCCAGGTTAGAACTTCTTGGTTTTTATTAATGTTCTTGGTGGGAGTGTCCCAGGAAGAGGCAAACTCAACTGAGGGGAAAGCTAAACAATCCCTGATAAAATTATATACACACACAGAGAGAAGAGAAATAAGAACTGAGAACTGAGAAACACTACTGCAAATGAATAAGAGAGGAGGATTTGTTCTACCATATATCTACACTATTATAAAGCTGTGATGATAAGGCAATGTTTTGCTGGTACAGGGAGAGAAATATAGAGTAGTGGAGAACAGGAGCCCAGAAACAGACCAATGCATATAAGGATGCCTGTTTCATGGCAAAGCTGATATTGCATAGCAATGGGTATAGACAGGTATTTCAACAAATGGTGCTGGGACTACTGCATATCCATATGGGAAAAAAAGACTGCTACCTTATACCATATCCAAAAAACAATTCCAGGTAGATTATAGACCTAAAACATGGAAGTTAAAACTATAACGCTTGTAGAAAATAGTACAGAAGATAACATTTGAGAACTTGGGGTAGAAAACATTTCTTGATCAAGACACCAAAAATATTATTCTGAAAGTAAAAGAATGACATTACCTTTAAGAATGTTCTGTTCATTAAGATATCAAGAAAGGGAACAGACAAACTTGAGTGGGAAAAGCTATTTGCAACTTATACAACCAACAAAGGACTCACATCTAGAATACAGAAGAACTAGAAATCAATAAGGATAAAACAGATAACCCAAACAAAAAAAAAGAAAAGGGCAAAACTCCAATAGGTATTTAAATAAAAAGAATATCCAAATGGCTCATAAATATAAAAAGAGGTTCTCAAACTCATTAGTAATTAGAAAATTACAAATTAAAACCACAATGATTTGACAATGATACCAAGACAATTCAAGGGAAAAGGACCAGTCTCTCAACAAATGGTGCTGAGACAACTGCAAACTCATATTGCAACTGCATATCCACATGCAAAAGAATGAAAATGGACCCCTGCTTCACACCATATACAAAAATATCTCAAAATGGATCAAAGACCAAAATGTAAAAAATACAACTCTTAGAAGAAGGAAGCACAGGTGTAAATCTTTGTGACCTTGGGTTAGATAATGGTTTCCTAGGTATAATAACAAAGGCACAAGCAACCAAAGAAAGAAAGACAAATTAGACTTCATCAAAATTTAAAACTTCTGTACTTCAAAGGACACTATCAAGAAAGTGAAAAGGAAGGCCACAGAATGGGAGGAAATACTTGAAAATTATATACCTAATAAAGGTCTAGTATCCAAAATATATTTAACAACTATTTCAAACAACAATAAAAGACAAATAACCCCATTTTTTTTTAAACGAGCAAAGGATTTTAAAAAGATATACAAATGCCCAATAAGCATATGAGAAGATGCTGAAACTTGTTAGGGAACTAAAACTTTTCTTGCTGTCAGACCAAGAACTTATCTGTATAATTTTTTTTTCAATAAAACTTTTCCAGTGGGGGGAAAAAAAATCCCACATTGATATACCTCTTCATACCTACTATGGTGTGTATAATAAGAAAAGACAGACAATAGTGAGTGTTGGTGAGGATGTGGAGAAATCAGAACTTCACACACTGCTGGCAAGAATGTAAAATGGTTACAACCACTTTGTCAAACAGTTTGGCACTCCTCGAAAAGTTAAACATAGTTACATTATGACCTGGGGATTCTACTCACAGGTAAATGTCCAAGAGAATTGAAAACATGTCCACATAAAAAATTATGCATGACTGCCAATAGCAGCATTATTCATAATAGCCAAAGAGTGGGAACAACCCAAATGTCCATCAACAGACGAATGAATAAATAAAATATGGTATAGCCACCCAGTGGAATATTATTCACCCATAAAAAGAATGAGGTACTGATACTTCTACAATATAGATGAACCCTGAAAAGATTATTGTAAGTGAAACCAAAAACTAAAGACCACATGTTGTATGATTCCACTTATATGAACTGTCCAGAACAGGCAAATCCATAGAGACAGGAAGCAGATTAATGTTTTCCAGGGGTTGAGGGGAGGATAGAATAGGGAGTAGGACTGTTAATGGTTGGGGTTTTCTTTTTAGGGTGGTAAAAATGTTCTGGAGTTAGTAGTAGTGGTTATACAACTTTGTGAATATACTAAGGACCACTGAATTATACACTTTACAAAGGTGAATTTTATGATATGCGAGTTATAGCTCAATAAAAAATATATAATATACCCCTTAGATTAGTAAAATTTTTAAAGTTTGACAATATCAAGCCTCAGGAAATCCCACACTGCTGGCTGGAGTGTAAATTGGTACAATCACTTTGAAAAAAAGTCTAACGTTACCTAGTAAAGAGATGTATACCCAATGATCTAGCAATTCTATTCCTAGATATGTACCCTATAGAAATGCATGCTTACCTACAAAGACATAAAGCTATGGTAATGAGGCAGTGTGGTATGAGGTACAGGGATACTGTTTATAGCCATTTCATTATTAATAAGTCCTCCAAACAGAAAATAATCCAAATGCCCATTAATAGAAGAATGAATATAAATAAACTAGGAAGTATTCAATCAAGGAAATATAAAATATAATTCAAATGAACTAGAGCTACACCAAAAGCAAGGGTGAATCTTACACCAGAATACTGAGTGGAAAAAAAAAAAAAACAAGACCCAAAATACTGCATGATTCTATAGACAGAATGTTCAAAACAAGGCAAAACTAAACTTTACTGTTTAGGGATACATGCACAGGGGGGTAAAAATCTAAATAAAAGCAAAGAAATAACTACCATAAAAGTCAGAAAGTGGTTTCTACTGGGGGTAGTTATGACCAAGAAGGATACATAAAACATTTCTGAAATACCAGAAATGTACTACCACCTAATGTATATAAGAGTGTCTCACAGAAAGTGGACATAATGTATACAACTACAACTTTTATGCATTTTTCTATATGTACATTATGTTTCTCAATTTAAAAATTTTAAAGAATTAATATTATGTATTCTCTCTTGGACACAGGGTTATAAATCCAAGGTCAATTTTGTTATCAGTGATATACAGGTCAACTACAGTCTGAAGTTTTTATGCTTGACTGGCCATCTAAGAGAAGTGTTTAAAGTCTCCCAAGACCTTGAGATTGGGATTGACATATATACACTAATATGTATAAAACAGATAACTAATAAGAACCTGCTGTATAAAAAAATAAAATTCAAAATCCAAAAATAAATAAAGTCTCCCAAGACCTTAATTTCTTGTATTTAACATTTTGCTTTACATATTTTGAAACAACGCTATTAAGTATATGTAAGATCGCTCCTGTTATACCATTTTTAAGACCATTACTTTTGTCAAAATACAAAATCCCACTGTCATTTTTAATGCTTTAAACCTTGATTCCTATTGGGGCTTAGATTAATAATGCTAAACTATTTTTTTGTGTTAGTATATATCTAGCATATATTCTTGACATATTTACTTGAAATGTTTCCTCGTCATTCTGTTTGGAAGTGTCTTATGTAAAAGGCTATATAGTAGGTCTGTTATTTTGTTTACCCAATCTGAGACTCTTTTAATAAGTAATCCTTTAATAATGTAAGTAAACCCATTTACATTTATTATTATAATTGAAATAATCTTGTTTGCTAGCCAGCCTCCAAGATGCTCCTCCCAAATCTCCACTTTTGAATATCTACATCCTTGTGTAGTCCCCTCCCACATTATACGAGGGTTGGTCTGTGTGACCAAGAGAAAGCATCAGAGGTGATGGCATGTCACTTTCAAGATTAGGTTATAAAACAATGCAGCTTCCACCTTAGGCTCTCTCCCTCAGTTCACTCTGGAGAAGCCAGCTGCCAGGCTGTGAGGACATCCAGGCAGCCTAGAGAAAGGCTCTCAAAGTGAGAAACGAAGCACCTGGTCAATAGCCAGGAAGAAACTGAGGCCTATCAACTACTGCATGAATGAAATTGGAATCTTCCAGATTCAGATGACTACAGCTCTGACAACTTGATTGCAACTTCATGAAGAACCCTGAACCAAAACCAGACGGCTAAGCTACTTCCAAATTCCTAACCACAGAAACTGTGAGATAATAAATGTCTGCTATAAGCGGCTAAGTTTTGGGCTAATCTGTCACACAGCAAGAGATAACTAACACATTTACACTTAATTCTATCCAATTTATTTTCTTTTTTCTATTTATATACTTTGCCTTTATTATTTTTTCCTTACCAACCTTCAATCAACTTTTCTTTGTTCCATTTTTATTTCAACATTATTAAAGCTTTATATTCCATTTATATTCTTAGTTACTAACCCATATATATTTCTGACAAAGTTTAATATCACTAACAATATCTTCCTCCCAAACAAAAACAAACCACAAAAACCTTAACATGCTTTTACTTCCATCTAACATCAATATTCATCACGGTAGGCTTCCCTGGTGGCGCAGTGGTTGAGAGTCCGCCTGTCGATGCAGGGGACACGGGTTCGTGCCCCGGTCCGGGAAGATCCCACATGCCGCGGAGCGGCTGGGCCCGTGAGCCATGCCCGCTGAGCCTGTGCGTCCGGAGCCTGTGCTCCGCAACGGGAGAGGCCACAATAGTGAGAGGCCCGCGTACCGCAAGAACAAAAACAAACAAAAAAATACTACAGATTAGTTGTGCCAGTTAAGTCTGAAATTAATTTATACAAAACTATACAGAATGTATTTGTATGTGACTTCTTTGAGATTTATCCATGTGGTTACATTTGACAATGGTAATATGTTCATTTCCACTGTTGCATACTGTTTACTATATGAATATACCACAATTTATTTTTTGATTCTACCAGTGATGGACCTTTGGCCTGCTTCCATTTCAGGGCTATTATGAAAAAGAGTACTAAAGGTATCCTTGGTATGTCTTTTGACACACAAACGTATGCATTTCTGTTTGGTATTTAAAAGAAGCCAATTGAAATTCTGATTGAGGGTTCAATGAATTCATGAATCAAAATAAGATGATGTGCTATCTTTACAGTATTGAATATTCTAATCTAAAAACATGATCTATCCCTCCATTTATTCAAGTCTTACTTTAAATAACATTTGATAATTTTCTGTGTAGAGATGTATACAATTTTCGGTAGATTTATTCCTAATGATTTGATTTTAATTAAAATGGTACCATCTTTTCAAAATTGTATCTTATTGATCAGTTGCTGGTATGTAGAAATAAAATTGATTCTGGATATTAGCCTATCCAGTAACTTGGGTAAATTCATGTATCAATTCTAATAAGTAATATATAGATTATTTTGCACTTTCTATATACACAGTCATGTTGTCTGCAAAGACACTTTCATGTCATCTTTCAAATCTTTAGATATTTTATTTTTTTCTTAACTTATTGCACCAAGTAGGGCCTTCCAGTAAAATGTTACTTAAAAAACAGGATTAGCAAGCATCCTTGTCTCATTCACAGTCTTAAAGGGAAAGCCTTTAATTGTTCATCAATAAGTATAAAGTTTATTGTAGATTTTTTGGTACTCTCATCAGAATAATTATGTTCCCTTCTATTATTTGCTTTGAAAAGATATTTTTAATTACAAATTGCCACTGAATTTTATCAATTGCTTTTTAGCATCAAGATGTTAAGATTTATCTCCTTTATTCTTTTTTTTTTTTTTTTTTTTTTTTTGCGGTACGCGGGCCTCTCACTGTTGTGGCCTCTCCCGTTGCGGAGCACAGGCTCCGGACGTGCAGGCCCAGCCGCTCTGCGGCATGCGGGATCCTCCCGGACCGGGGCACGAACCCGTGTCCCCTGCATCGGCAGGCGGACTCTCAACCACTGCGCCACCAGGGAAGCCCTCCTTTATTCTTCAGATGAGAAATATTATGTTGATTTTTGACTGTTAGGTCAACCTTACAGTTCTAGAATAAATGCATACTGGGAAATACTTGTTCATTATTTCTTCATATACCTTTTTTGCTCCATTCTCTCACATCTCCCTCTGGATTCCAATCATATATCAAGTGGTAGGCCACCTGATATTATGCCACAGTTCTCTGAAGCTCTGTTTATTTTTCCTTAATCTGTTCTCTCTGCTCTTCAAATTAGTTACTTTCTATAGCACTATCTTCAAATTCACTAACACTTTCACTCTCCTCAGCCACCTCTAGTTTGGTGTTAGGCTCATCCAGCAAATAATCCATTTCAGTTATTGTACTTGTAGCAGGCAAAATGGCTTCCCAAAGATGTCCATGCTTTCCTCCATGGAACCTGTGAATATGTTACCTTAAATGGCACAGACCAACCCCTGGCTGACAGCCAGCAAGGAAATAGGGACTTACAATCTATAACCACAAAGAAATGAATTTGGCCAACAACCTTAACGAGATTGCAAGTGGATTTTTTCCCAAAGCCTCCAGTAAGCAAAAGCACACTGCCAACATCTTAACTTTACCCCATGAGACCAATGCCTAACCTGAAGAACTGTGAGATCATGGATGTTGTGATTACATTTGTGGTAATTTGTTATGGCAGCAATAAAACACTAATACAGATTTTGGTACCTGGAAGTGAGGTGCTACTATAATACCTAAAGTTGTGGAACTGCTTTTGGAACCAGACAATAGGCAGAGGCTGGAAGAATTCTAGTGAGCATAATGAAGAAAATCTAAAATGCCTTGACGGACTGTTATTATAAATTTGGTCTTGAAGGAGAGGCAGTGAGGGCTCACAGACCGCTTGTAGAAAGCTGGTCTTGGAGGATCAGAAGGAGGTCAGAAACTTGTTATTGTAAAATGGAGTAAGGTGGATCCTTGTTATGTACTGGCACAGAGCTCAGTGAAACTGTGTCCTACAGTTATGTGGAAAGCAGAATTTGTAATTTTTGGATATTTACTTGAGGGATATTTACTTGAGGGAATTTCCAAGGAAAGTGGTGAAGGTATGACCTGGTTTCCTCTTGCTGCTTATAGTAAAATGTGACTACTGGTTACATTTCCCAAATTCTTTGCACTTCTAGCAATTTTATTTTATTTTTATTTTTTTAGTTATTACTGTATATAGACATTGTGAACGATATAATGCAAAGACTCTAGAATCTAAGATGTTCCTGTAGCAGGCAGTTAACTGAGCTGGGATCGAATTCCAAACGTTATCTTCTCCATGGTGAGTTGCAAGTGAACTCTCCATTCAGTTCTTTCAGCTGACAGCTACTGCTTTTTGACAGGTTTACTAGAGTCTTCCCCTGTATAAGCACACTTGAGTAGTCAGCCAAAGATTTTTGCAGAGTTTAAAATTGATTCTGAGGCTCACTGTATCTGTGGCTCCCTCTTTCCCAGGGTTTCCACCCTAAATTTTCATCATTCTTCTAATTTCAAACTGTGTTCTGTCCCCACTGTCCATAAATACTATGGCTTTCTATGATCCCACACCCCAAAATTGTGGAGTGCCCTCAGAGACCAGCCAGATATACACAAATCTCACCCAGTATAGTTTCTGTCTTCCACGCAGTAATTTCCCTCCAGTTTTTGCCTGCTTTTCACCACCCACCAGTACTTTCAAATAGTGTGTGTTCTTTTGTTTCACGGACGCACAGTTTTGGACTAATGATACAATCATTATTTGCAGGAGGGCTAATATAACCAAGCTACTCTACCATTACTGAAAGCAGGAAGCTCAGCTGAAATTTTTTTTTTTTTTTTTTTTGGCTGTGTTTGGTCTTTGTTGCCACACGCGAGCTTTCTCTAGGTGCAGCGAGCGGGGGCTACTCTTCATTGCGGTGTGTGGGCTTCTCATTGCAGTGGCTTCTCTTGTTGCAGAGCACAGGCTCTAAGCACATGGGCTTCGGTAGCTGCAGCATATGGGCTCAGTAGTTGTGGCTCACGGGCTCTATCTAGAGCGCAGGCTCAGTAGTTGTGGTGCACGGGCTTAGTTGCTCCACAGCATGTGGGATCTTCCCAGACCAGGGCTCGAACCCATGTCCCCTGCATTGGCAGGTGGATTCTTAACCACTGCGCCACCAGGGAAGCCCTGAATATTTTTTTTAATATTCCATTTTTTCTTCTCTGTTGACATTTATATCTCCTAGTTTTTTTAGTGATTACTCAAAAGGTTACAGTATTCATCCTTATATTATCAGTCTGCCATCAGATACTATAACACTACTTCATGAACAGTATAAGAACCTTATGAATGTGTATTTCTACCAGCTTCCCTCATGTGCTTTAAATAAATTATTAAATGCAGTACTTCAACATTCTCTTTTATAAAAATAAAAAAGATAAACAAGATGATTCTTAATGTCACTTCCAGCTTTCACATTTAGTTACTATATAACCTATGATAAATATTTTTGTTCAATATCAGTTTGTTATTTATTGTATTATTAGCAATCACAATCTGTTAAGTATATATGCTGGAGCATACATTAAAGTAAAAATAAAATTTGTGATTCTTGGGCTTCCCTGGTGGCGCAGTGGTTGAGAGTCCGCCTGCCGATGCAGGGGACACGGGTTCGTGCCCCGGTCCAGGAAGATCCCACATGCCGCGGAGCGGCTGGGCCCGTGAGCCATGGCCGCTGAGCCTGTGCGTCCGGAGCCTGTGCTCCGCAACGGGAGAGGCCACAAAAAAAAGTTGTGGTTCTTGGAATCCCAAATTTTTTTTCTTAATTTGGAAAACACCAAATCCATCTGTAAAGTCGACATTGCCCAAAAAATATTCATAAAGGAAATAAACTCTGAGGTATGTTAACCAGCAAATGGAAAATTACTTAGGATTAGCTGAAAACACTTACCCCTCTTCATTTTCTTTTAGTAAGCGACTGGCAATTCGGATCAACATGCAGTAGGCAAACTGTGATTTGAGACCAGATTTAGTAAATTTATTCAACATCTTAGAAACAGCAAGGCGATCACTCTTTTTAAGGTGATACAAAACTCCCAACGCATGGTACTAAAGAACAAGAAAAAGAATATGATATAGAGAGAAGGCTGAGTAGGAAGAGGATAAAACTTACATAAATATAGAATCATACGGAAATACATTTTTAATAAAAAGATACCCAAGTTTAATGTATACAAATAGAATATCTTTTTCATACTGATTCAAACACAGGCATGATTGAAAGGATAAGAGTTTCTAATTTACCCTCAGAAGTTGTTAATACAGATTAGGTAAGTATTAAGGGGGTGACATACAATCTGAAGATGGCTCTAGCAGGTTCAGCGTTGCCCCATCCATCGTTAGTACAAAGGCTCTCAGGTCCAAGGCTTTAACCAGTGTTACAGGTCTTGCTTAGTGGATTTAAATCATCTGTGGTTATGTTAGTGGTTAAAGGATTAATCTCCTGAAGTAGGCTTATGGCATGTAATTATCATGGCACTTTGTGTAAAAACACAATGATCAGAGTTAGGAAGGTGAGAATGTTTCCCAAGGGAAAAATTACTACTCTACTTCCTCATAAGTGAATATGCTAACATGAGAAGTAAACATTAAAAGAGGATAAATAAGTACCCTCTCAAATATAAATGGAGTACTTTACATAAAATTGCCACTTAAGAATTTAATCTTGTTCCTTTTAATTAAGAATAGCGTAATGAATATCAAAAGGAGATCTTTCCAACAGAACAGTTTTAAAGCTTCACAAAGTGATAATTACTCTTTACTGTTTTTCTAATGTCTAGTATAATCAAGGCCTGAAAAGCTTGGAATTGAACATCCATCTTCACAAATTATTTTTCAAACAAAGGACTGAAATGAATTATGACCTCTGGAATGAGCATCTCAAACTACCACTGAATATAAGAATCTTCTCAAACATTCCTACAGTTTCTACTAAACACTATAGCAGGGCCTACAGTGGTAATCATAATTAGTGGGATACTCACTTGGGAATATGCACTAATATATACTTAATATCATGCTGCTTAATATTAGCCTTTAGCTAATACTCATCTGGGGAATCAATAAACTGCCCTTAAAATGTAGGGCTAAAGAAAGATGATCTGGAGACATAAGCTAAGGTGATTCAATGACAGTACCTGGACCATAATATTATCACTTGAAGCAGCTTCTTGGGCTTCATTGACCCAGCGCTTAACCACATCATAGCTTATCTTCATCATGTGCTAAATACAGAAAAAATTGAGAACAGATCATGCACAGTCACTAAAAGTTTAGAAACATGAGTTAGTTTTCTTGGAAAATTACTAACAGACATTTCCAGAAAAAGAGAAACAATGTTATAGCTTTTATAAGTCTATTTCAAGTCTCTGAGACAACTAATAAACCTGAAACACTTTCTCCAAGACCCCTTTGCAAAGGTGAGCATATGTTTGTGGGCTGGGAAAGGTGTATAAAGGGAAGTAATGAGAGGGGAAGGACGGGGAGGGAATGGATAATTAATAGGATGGTACTTAAATAATGTTAACATTATAGGTTTTACTTCCAGGAAACTCACCTGGAAGAAAAAACAGAGTACCATAAAAAAGTAGAGTACCTGCTGTAAAACTTGACCAATTATATTCCAGAACCAGCAACTCTCGTGATTCAGATGATCTAATCCATTCACACATTAGTAACCAATTTTAATCAAATACAATGTGATAGGCTGTCATGAATAAATTTTGTTTTGATAAAAAAGAGAAAGAAAAGATATTACTAAAACAAACAGCACTTCCTGGGAGGAAATTTAGTAATGGGACAGTAGACTTTGGACTGAAGGACACTGCAGACACAGGGCACCAACAAAAGCAGAGGACAAAGAGACAAGAGGTAGAAGGGCAGGTCATAAAGGAAGATTTAAAGAAAGAGATTAGCTCAGTTTCTTCCCTGATCCCCATCCCACCCTAACCCACTATCTGTATTATATATACAACATAGCTTTCTGATTACCAAAACCTTTCAAACATATGAAAATTTCATGTTTTTACAACTGCCCATTTTAATTGCTCAATGTTCCTCTTTCAGGTAAAGCATTATTATATAAAGTAACAGAAATGTATACATATTTTTTAAATATTTCATTTGTGAGAGCATCATACTGATACTTTGTTTTTGCAACTAGAAACTGTACCATGCATGCGAACCAGTTACTTGTTCACTTACTAAGGAAGATACCAATGCTGAACTGGATACACTGGAGACTTTATCCACAATGGCCTGTTTCATGTATCTTTCAATGGCCTGCAACATTGTTCCCTGAGAACATTCATAAAGAAAAAGCGGTTGAAGCAGAACATTTTCATCCAAAACTACCACTTCAAAATAATTTACAAAAACAAGTCACGTATTTGTCTCTGTGCAAATATTTAGAATGCATTAAAAGGCTTATCATATAATAATCAGATCCCAGAGGGCAAAACCCAGACAACCAAGTGGCAGCTTCAAGAAGGAACATTTGGGGGCTTCCCTGGTGGTGCAGTGGTTGAGAGTCCATCTGCCGATGCAGGGGACACGGGTTCGTGCCCCGGTCCGGGAAGATCCCACATGCCGTGGAGTGGCTGGGCCCATGACCCATGGCCGCTGAGCCTGTTCTCCGCAACGGGAGAGGCCACAACAGTGAGAGGCCCGTGTACCGCAAAAAAAAAAAAAAAAGAAAGAAAAAAGAAGGAACATTTGTAAGGAAGAGGAATAACTGTTCCACAACGAAATAAACTATCTCAAAATGAAGAATCCCAGTTCGGAAGAAATACACAAGTAGAGGCTGAACCTATCAGGGATATTATAAAAGAAATTCCTAAATGGGGATGCTTTTAAAGTCCTGAAGATACCTCTACGTGTAGGGCACGTATTTTATATGGATCCCAGAGGGTCCTATAAATCAACTGTAATCTCTGATTATTTTAGATTCATAAGAAATTAAATGTGCAATATGCTACTATACTGAGTCCTCAATAGGAAATCCTCTTAAAATAAAGTTCTTTTTAATTTATCTGGAAGAAAGCTTAGCACTGGGAAGGTGGTGGCAGGTAAGTAAGGATGCATAAATACACCAAGATCGATACTTAGATGAAGAGTCTTAGCTAGCCCTGGAATGGTCAAGTCTTATGGTATCAATTTAATGCTAAAAGCAAAAGCAACCACAATAAAGTAACTGAGCACTGAAAAATACTAAACCATTTCTATTACTCCTCCTAGGATCCAGATTTACCATTTAATCCTGCTCAACCTCTGAAATTTGAGAAGATTGCAAGCATATACATAAAATACACCCAATCATGAATATAGCTGAAATATTATTCAATTTGCTTGGCAATGCCCAGCCTGTCCTTCATTTTAACCTTTCCTTCTCAGAGTTCCAAGAAAGGGACAGCCTAACATACTCTATAACCTCATCCCTCCCAATACAACAGACTAAGTCAAGGTTAAACACCTGATTTGGACCCAGGCAGATAACAAGCCACTGGCTGGCTGATGGCTAATCAGATTTTTTCTCTTAAATACTTAAATGAGAGGGCTTGAGCCTGGTAAATGATGGATCATAATAGTAAATATCTGAGAATCTTGCTGCTGAGTTCCTTAGAGCTGCCGTATTTCTTGTTCTGGTTGTAAGCTTTACCTCAAATTCTGAGAGATTTGTATTTTGTAAGAAAGATTTTTTTTTTTTTAAAGCTAAATTCGAATGGGTTTTTGTCTCCTGCAAGCAATGTGCCCTGACTATGACAAAAGTCCATGAGGGTAAATATAGAGAGAAATAGAATAATCTAAATAAACAAAAGGAAAAAACAATCTAAAAGAAAAAAAAACCTGGAGCCACAAAAGCCTTTCTGGTGGTCGTGTTTCTCTTCTGCTGATGATTCACAAAGTCAGACAGGGAATCCTACTAAATTTACATGGCCACCTGCAGGTAAACATAGGTCCCCTTTGGCACCTCAGTAAAACAAAGAACTTACATCAGTGATTCTGCAGAGAGCCCTGATGGCTGGGCCTCGGTACACATCTTCCTTTCCAGTCATGTCCTTAGTCAGACTGAGAAAAATCAAATTGGTTACCATAGGATTAAAGTTTTCTCTTTTGTGGAGTCCACCCCTTGCTAATTCCACTTGTCCCCATAATTATCTTAATACAACTACTGATTAAACAAGTATTTATTGAGTGCCTTCCTTGGATAAATATAAAAACTATTGGGTAGAAGACTATTTTAAATCTTAAGAATACAGCAGTGAGTTGGTGGGAATGTAAACTGATACAGCCACTATGGAGAACAGTATGAAGGTTCCTTAAAAAACTAAAAATAGAACTACCATATGACCCAGGAATCCCACTACTGGGCATATGCCCTGAGAAAACAACAATTCAAAAAGAGTCATGTACCACAATGTTCACTGCAGCACTATTTACAATAGCCAGGACATGGAAGCAACCTAAGGGTCCACAGACAGATGAATGGACAAAGAAGGTGTGGCACATATATACAATGGAATATTACTCAGCCATGAAAAGAAACGAAATTGAGTTATTTGTAGTGAGGTGGATGGACCTACAGTCTGTCATACAGAATGAAGCAAGTCAGAAAAACAAATACAGTATGGTATCACATATATATGGAATCTAAAAAAAAAATTTAAAAATTGGTACTGATGAACTTAGTGGCAGGACAGGAATAAAGATGCACACATAGAGAATGGACTTGAGGACATGGGGTGGGGGAAGGGTAAGCTGCGACGAAGTGAGAGAGTAGCACGGACATATATACACTACCAAACGTAAAATAGAGAGCTAGTGGGAAGGAGCCACATAGCACAGGGAAATCAGCTAGGTGCTTTGTGACCACCTAGAGGGGTGGGATAGGGAGGGTGGGAGGGAGGCAGATATGGGGATATATGTATACATATAGCTGATTCACTTTGTTACACAGCAGAAACTAACACAACATTGTTAAGCAATTATACTCCAATAAAGATGTAAAAAAAAAAAAAAAGAATACGGCAGTGAGCAAAACAAAGTCTTTGCCTTCATGGAGCTTACATTCCAGTGGGAAAAGAGATATTAATCACATAAACTAAATATATAAATAATTTTAGATACTGATTACTGGCATAAAAAGCAGACAATTATATAGAGAGCCTCAGGCTGAAATCCCCCAAAATCCCAAAAACTCATCAGACTTAAAAATAACTCTTTAAAAGAAACTGACTAAAATGATTACTTCATGAGGTCTTGCTCTCACAGAAATGGCTTTCTAAAATAATTGTCAATGGTTTCAGACCTTTCTGTGGAGCTGCAAAAACAGGCAGAGCGTGGACTGAGCTACAAAATTTCATGGCCGTAATTTTAAAAGGTTTTTAACCTTTAGATTGTTCACTCTTTTACCCTTCCTTCTCTTGTCCTCTGTGCATTTATACTACCCTCAAACTGACTATCCACCTCCTCCCTCACTCAACTTCCCTCACATAATCCAAAACAGCCTCCAACTCCAACTCGCTCCATTAGGGCACCAAGAGGAGAAAGTTGTGAATAACTGACAGTCCTTCAATTTCGTTCATTTTTCAATTATTAGGTAGAAAATAACAATCCATTTTCAAAGTATTCAGAAAGGTATAAAATATAAAGTCTAAGTCTCTCCTCACCCACCCTAGCCTGTAGTGCCACTCAACTGGAGACAGTCATTGTGAACAGTTGCTTAAAGTTTTCTTAAGAAAGTTCTTAAAATATATGCAGCCACAGAGACTTTTTAAAATGCATGCCAATGGATCGCCACTCTTCTGGTACCTTCAATCTTACTTAGTAATATAACTTGAAAATCTTTCCTTATAGGCAGATGTTTTAAAAGTTTAGATATTTATATATATTAAAATATCTAAATAGTGTATCTAAAATATATTTTTAATGGTAGCACAGATTTCCATTGTTTGGGGATAAATAATTTATCAACCAGTCTTTTTCACAAATATTTGCATTTTTCCAATTAGATTGGAAAACTGAGGCTTGGCAGGTTTGGTTCCTGAGTCCTCTCTCCTTGGCTTGCTGATGGCACGGAAGTAGCCATAGTAATGCATAAACAAAAAGGCATGGCTACGTTCCAGTAAAACTTTATTTACAAAATGAGGCAACAGTTTTGGCCACGGGCCATAGTTTGCCAACCCCTGCTCTGTACTTCTGTTTAGCTTGGGCTGCCCTGACAGCAAAGGCTTACATACAGATAGTTTATTTGGGAGTGTGTTCTGAGGGAGAAGTAAAAGATAAGGAAGTAAACAAAGGAGGAGGGAAAGTCAACCCAAAGTTTTCTCTAGTGTGTCACTGCCACAAGCAACTGGTTATTTAATGACCAATCTTCTGAGGAGCTTAATGAAATACATCTCAGAAACCACACATTCAAGGGATGAAAAGGAAAGAATTTATCCACTAGCTCTTAGCCCCTGGTAGAGATTTCACCCCGGAGTGTTAACTCCCCATTCTCTTAACATTCACATGTTAACTCACACATGTGAGTTCAGTGAGTGTGCAAGAAATTGCAGGGCAGGAAGCAAAACGCACAGGACATGCTTGAAGTGAGGCACTATCGATGCTAGTGAGCTGGACCCTACATGGCAATGTTGACCACAGCCACAGCTGGAACCAAAGATGAGGCTGAGGAAACGGGAGGTTGCTCAAAAGTGGCACCCAATACAGCCCATCCTTTGCACCCCTCACATTTGAATATGTCTTCCATTGAATCTAATCTATCACTGAGTCTTCAACATGATAACCATCCACTATTTCTACAAGAGACTGGAAGATGAGTAGAACATGGTACAACCCATACTGCTACAACACATTTCAAAGCCATCATTGATATTCATCATCTCCTTCCTATAACCACCCATTCTTTATTTCCCTCACTCTTGGCCAGCACTTCATCTCATCTTGGTGATGTGTCTGGTAGGTGACTCAAACCTTTATCCCAAGGGATCTGAGCCTTTGTTGGATTTACCCTGGTTGGACCATTGGTTGTTCCCTAGTCCCTAGTCAACATTTTCCCATGTGTGAATGCACAAAAATATACTCAAGTGAATACCTTGAATTCTAGATACAGTCCTGTCACCTTTATATAGAAACAACACTAGATCCTGATAGGGATCAAGGTCAGTTACCTCTACAAGTATAACAGCTCCTTTCATTACCTGCTGGTCTACTAGCATGAAGAACACAAAGTGACCCAATAGGAGTCATCATTTCAAGTGTGCAAACTGGCTCACTTCCTGCCCCACGGTTGCTCTGACTCTGCAGTGTGGGATGCCTTAGGTTGCCAACCTGTTACTCAGACATGTAGAATCCAGAAGTGTGGGATGTTTCTGTGCTGGAGACAATCCACAACCCACGGGAACCAGGAGTCAATGGGTTAAATGCTTCCCCCTTTTCACCCCTTGAAAACATTGTCCCCTGGGAACCAGGACCTCTAATCCACATTCGGGGTGAGAATGGGAAGCATAAATTCTACAAGTGAGTCACTGCGAGTGAGGGTTAGAGGAGCCAGTCCTACTTCCACCTCTTGATTTCTGGACCTGCCTATTCTATTTCTTGGTGACAGTACCATACACTGGCAATCGATTCAATGGATATATGGCATCTTGGAGGAGAATTCCCCAACCTCACAGAGTCCTTCCTCCAACCTACTACCTCAGCTGAGCATTCAATAGGCCATCTTATCATAGCAACAGGCTGTCTGCTCCTAGGTGAAGCACAATATAATAAAACTACTCATCTCCCTCCCAGTCACGAGCCCACTATCACTCCGCTTTTGCCATAAAATGAATGGCAATGTCATGTAGGATACCATGACAATAAATTAAGAATAACTGTTTATACCACAACTTGGCCCTACTGCAAACCCCTGGTTTATTCTATCTATATTTTATGGTGTTTGGGTCATGCAATTTAAAAAAATTATGTAGTCAAATTTATCAATCCTTTCTATTGCCTTTGGATTTTAGTCATAATTACAAAACTTTTCCCTACACCAAGGTTAAAGAAGAATATACTCATGTTTTCTTCTAGTACTTGTATGGTTTCATTTTTTAAAATTTATACTCATCTTTTTAGAGTTTACTCATGTATATGATGTGAAATACAGATCTAATTTTATCTTTTTCTAAGTGGCTACTCAGTTGTCCCAGAAACATGTATTAAAAAGTACATGCTGGGGCCTCCCTGGTGGCACAGTGGTTGGGAGTCTGCCTGCCGATGCAGGGGACGCGGGTTCGTGCCCTGGTCCGGGAGGGTCCCACATGCCGCGGAGCAGCTGGGCCCGTGGGCCGTGGCCGCTGGGCCTGTGTGTCCAGAGCCTGTGCTCCGCGGCGCGAGGGGCCGCAGTGGTGAGAGGCCCGCATACCGCAAAAGAAAAAAAAAAAAAAAAAGTACATGCTTACCCCAGTGATTAGAGATGCCACCTTTGTCATATACTAAGTTCGCATGTGTCCTTGGGTCTAATTCTGTACTTTCCATTTGTATCAGAGAATTCTGAAAAATGTAGATCAGCACGGCCGAGTTGACACTTTACACAGTCATCACACAATTTTACTCCACTGGTCTCTTTGTCTATTCACGTGTCAGTACCACACTGTTGTAACTGTACAGGCCTTAGTATTTCACGGACTGGTAGAGCTAGTCCTTCCTCACGGTTTTCCCTTTTTCAGTTATTTCCTGGCTATTCTTTTTTTTTTGGGGGGGGCGCAGAAGTGAAGGCCACAACCCTAAGATCCAGGAACAGGGTGCCTGCCTAAGACAGCCTTAATTAGAACAACAAAGAACAGCCTCCCATCCCTACCAGCCCACTGCACTGAGGGATAAGTAAGTAACCTGCAAGAGAACAACCCTCTCTGAGGGGCTGGGGGAAGAAAATACCAAAAGCTGAGGGCAATCATTGAAAAAAAAAAAAAAAACTCTGTCACACCAGCCCTCAACCTAAACATAGGGTATCACTAGAGGAATTTGAAGCCAAGCTTGGGGAGCACTGAGTGTTACAAGAGCAACAAGAAACCAAACCCAGTCCAAGCTCTGGTAAGCTGTAAGCTCTGATCTCTCTTTAGGTTTTGAGCCAGTTGGTTACTCTGAGATATGTGTCAGCACTCTAAAGGATTCAGGTAAATTGCTGAACTTGCTATTTGTTCAGCCCCCTTTTCATGGAAACATTGGACATAATGCTCTTTCCAAATCTCTATACCCCAAAAGCCTCCATTTAACTTTTGCTTCATTTCACCTGGGTTAATATCTAGAAGTGAACGAACTGGATCTTATGGTAGGTTCATGTTTAACTTTTTAAGAAACTGCAAAAATGTTTTCTAACATGATTTCACCACTTTACATTCCTACCGGAGATCCAATTCCTCCTCATCCTTAGTAATATTTGCTAAAGTCAGTCTATTTAATTTTTAGTCGATTGAAAGATGTATAGTGGTATCTCATTGTGGTTTTAAACTGAATTTCCCTAATGACTAAGAAGGTTGAACATCTTTTCATTTGCTTTATTTGCCATGTATATGTCTTCTTTAGTGGTGTCTATTCACAGATTTTACACGTTTTTTTATTGTATTGTTTTCTCATTATTAAATTTTGAAAGCTCTTTATATGCCCTAGATACTAGTCCTTTATTATATATAATTTATAAGTATTTTCTTCCACTCTGTGGTTTGTCTTTTTGTTTTCTTTATGGATCAAGCTTTTGACGTTGTATCTCAAAAATCTTTGCTTAATTCAAGGTCACAAGGATTTTTCCATATGTTTTCTTTTAGAGGTTTTGTAGCTTTAAGTTTTATATTTAGGTCCATAGACCTTAGAAGAAAAAAAAAAGGCTACAGATTAAATCTTTAAGCTTTTTCATGTCTGAAACTGCTTTTATGCCAACTGTTTTTGAAAGCTATTTTTGCTGGACACAGAATTCTGGGCTAACAATTGTGCTTTTTGTTTTCTTTCAGTACTACAAAGATGTAGTATCATTTCCCTTCAGCCTAAAACACTTCATTTAATATTTCCTTCAGAGTAGGTCTGCTGGTGACAAATACTCTTGATTTACCTTCATCTGAGGAAGTCTTTATTTCACTTTCACCCCTGAAGATATTTTTTGTGGATACAGAACACTGGGTTGTCATTTCCTTTTGCTTCAGCACTTAAACGACGGTGTTCCACCATCTTCTGAAATGTGTTTTCTGATGAGAAATCCACAGTATTTTTTCAAAATATTTATTTATTTATTTGGTTGCACCAGGTCTTAGTTGTGGCAGGTGGACTCCTTAGTTGCAGCATGTGGGCTCCTTCGTTGTGGCTCCAGGGCTCCTTCAGTTGAGGCTCGCAGGCTCCTTAGTTGCAGCACGTGGGCTCCTTAGTTGCAGCAGGTGGGCTCCTTAGTTGCAGCTAGCCAGCTCTTTAGTTGCAGCACACAGGCTCCTTAGTTGTGGCATGCAAACTCTAAGCTGCAGCATGAGTGTGGGATTGACCAGGGATCAAACCCAGGCCCCCTGCATTGGGAGCGTGGAGTCTTATCCACTGCGCCACCAGGGAAGTCCTCCCACAGTATTTTAAACTGGAGTTTCCTTATATGTAATGAGTCATTTTTCTCAAACTGCTTTCAAGGGTTATACTTTATCTTTGGTTTTCAGCAGTTTCCTTATGATCTGGGTGTGGATTCCTTTGAGTTTATCTTGCATATGCTTCACTGAGCTTCTTGAATCTGTAAAGTTATGTCTTTCCCCAAATTTGGAAGTTTTCAGCTATAATTTCTTCAAAAATTTTCTGCACCAATCCCTCTCTCCTCTTCTTCAGGGACTCCAATGACATGAACGTAAGACCCTTTGATACAGTCCCATGGGTCAGTGGGGCTGTTTATTTTTGTTTTCCATCTTTTTTCTCTTTATTCTTAATTGGAATTATTTCTACTGAATTACTTTCAAGTTCACTGACGCTTTCCTCTGACATCTCTATCCTACTACTGAGTCCAGCCAATGAATTTTTTATTTTGCATGTTGTACTTCGTAATTTCTAAAATTTTCAGTTGGTTCTTTTCTATATATATAGTTCTCTGCTGAGAATTTCTACTCTTCTATTCATTTCAAGAGTGTTCACCTCTATGGAGCACGGTTGTATTAGCTGCTTTCAAGTCTTTAACAATCCCAACATCTAGATAATAACCGGGCTGGCATCTATTGATTATCTTTTCCCTTGAGAACTGGTCAGACTTTCCCGGTTGACTCATTTTGGATTGTATCTGGAGATTCTGAATACTATGTCATGAGACTCTGAGTCCTGTTAAAAGCCTCTGAGGAATGCTGACTTTCGTTTTACCAAGCACTCAAGGCAGTTTCAGATCGCAAGTTCTGTGTGGCCTTCTGTGCATGTCATTTCTCCCACACTCTCTGGCTCTCAAGGACTCCTTTTCCCAGTTCTTCTCACCAGAAATATGGGATTCTCTCAGAGTTTTAGCTCCCTATGCTACTGCACAATTCTTTGGAAGCGAGCCCTCAAGAAAAAGAGATAAAAGAAGGAAGGAAAAAAAGAATACAGTTGACCCGTGAACAATGCAGGGGTTAGGGGTGCCAACCCTCCACGCAGTCGAAAATCTGAATATAACTTATATTCAGCTCTCCCTATACGTGGTTCCTCAGGATCCGTGTGTAAGTGGACCTGCACAGCTCAAAACTCCTGTTGCAAGGGTCAACTGTAACGTGGATTTCCCCCCACTCTTCACATGCCAGGGGCCCATTTTCTCAGAGACGGGTCTTATCTCAGGGTTCCACGTGTCTGAAATACTGCTGTCACGTCATAGTAGTGTTCCACAACTAGGGCTGGCCTCAAGGCAGGACCAGAAAGTAAACAAAAAAACAATATCAAACAAACAAGGATTCTCCCCCATGCTCTCCAGCTTGCAGGGGTCTTTTCTTTAACTTGTGCTCAGGCTAGAGAGATGGGCTTCTGCCTTTGTTGACTCCTCCCACTGTACAGTTCTCCCATTAGCCTGCTCTTGGGTCAAACGTGGGGTATAAAGAGGAAAAATAAACATGAAACTCACTGTTACCACACTGGTTATTCATTAATTACTGTTTTCTCTCCTCAAATTCACTGTTATTATTCAGTTTTCAAAGGCCTCGGGTAGTCACTTTCTGTACTTTTGTCCACAGGTTTTTGTTGTGATCATTGGGAGACACGGCCTGCCCCTTACTCCATCTTGGCTAGAATCAAAAGTCCCCTGACTTTCCCTTTTACTCACTGGTGTTCATTTCATTAGGCTTTGGAGAAAGGAGTTTTATGACTTGGCATCATTTTCATGATTTTCTCTCAAAATTTTTCCACAATTTCATTTTAAAAGAGAATTAAGTATGAATCCAAATAAATCAGGGCAGTCTGCTTGTCGACTGGGCAGGAAAGAGGCAGGAAAGAGGCAGGAAAGAGGCAGGACACAGAAAGGTTTCTCAACTCCCATTAAACCCACAGTGATGGTTAATTTTCTGTGTCAACTTCACCGAGTTAAGGGATGCCCAGATAACTGGTCAAACATTATTTCTGGGTGTGTCTATGAGTGCGCTTCCAGAAGACTGGCATTTGAATCAGTAAGCTGAATAAAGAAGATCACCCTCACCAATAGGAATGGGCATCACGCAATCAGTTAGGAGCCTGAATAGAATAAAAAGGCAGAGGAAGGGAGTATTTGCTCTCTGCTTGGGCTGGGACATCCATCTTCTCCTGCCCTGGGAAATTAGGACTCCTGGTTCCCAGGCCTTCAGGTCTGGTCTGGAACTATACCACTGGCTTTGCTGGGCCTCCAGTTTACACAGAGCAGATTATGAGGCTTAGCCTCCATAACTGCGTGAGCCAATCCTGCATAATAAATCTCTTTCTATATATCTATATATATCCTATTAGTTCTGTTGTCTGGAGAAACCCAACTAATACACCCATATTTCTCCACTTCTTCGTATGTGTGAGTGCTGTCTTGAGAAAGACAAATAATCCTTATGATTTCAGCCCCCTTAACTGAAGTGAGAAAATGGATTATCCTGTGCTTAATTCATGAAACAAACTTTTAATGTGTGTCTAATACATGCAAGGCACTTTTCTAAGAATTAATATTATAAAGTCATATATGACATAATTTTTGCTCTCAAGGAACTAACAGTACAGAGGGTAGAAAAACATGTAAACAAATCATTACAGCACAATGTACTAAACACTAGAATAGAGGTTAAAACAAAGCGTTATAAGAACAGCAGAAGAGACAATGACTAACCTGTCAAGAACAGGAAAGTCAATACGTAAAATGATGTTTGAGCTTTGTGGAAAAGGAAATAGGATAAATGCAGGCACAGGGAGAAACATGTACAGTGGTACAGAGTATCAAATAGCATGATGAGTTTGGGAAATGGCAAAAGCATTGATGTGAACCCCAGGGAATGCCGATATCTAGGGTGACAGGCAGAATAAAACAGCCACTTCTGTGAAAGAATAAAATGGAATAATCAGAGATGGGAGGAAATTCAGGACTATGGTTCTGAAAGCCAAAGACGGTAGAACTTCAGGGAGTGTTTAACCATATTAAAACTAAGAGAGAGGTCAATTAAAATACAGACTGAAAAATCAGCTTTGGGATTTTGCAATTAAGAGATTACTGGAAATCTTTGAGAGAGAAGTTTCACTACAGTGGTGGCTAAGTCAGATTAGAATAGTATCTCATTTCCTTTCTTGCTCTACACCAAGTCCTGGCAGACATAACGTCAGGGACAGCAGCACCATTCAAATAGAAAAGTTGTTTCAGGCTTGAATGTTTCTTACCAAGTCTGTGGATGGTCTTAGCTTCTTAGTTCCCTCAGGAAGCTAAGTATTATCCTCCCCCTGCCCAAATCCTCACATTATTCCCACAATTGATATCAAAACTGCCTGCCAGACAGCCGTCTCTACAGCCCCTTTATTTCTTCCTAAACCATGGCCTATGAACGTTCTTTTGATTTTCTGAGACTAGGGATGTAACTAATCACATACTGAAACCCATTCCCCCATGCTACTCCCCATGTGAGTGATGGGTCATTCCTCAGGACTCATTTCCAGAATTCTAAGCAATCTTCAGATGCAGCTTTTCACTGGTGAGTCTCATCAGACAGGGGTAGAACAGTATAACCAGATTGTCAATATACTGGACCATCCTTAAGCCACTAACTAAATCTCTTCATGTTTTTCTTTTTGTTAACTGAGTTGTAATGTATATACAATAAAAATGCCAGCTTAAGTGTTCAGTTAGATGGCAATTGTGATCACTCATATTACCTTTACCCAAAATAAAATACTGAACACTTCCATCACCTCAGAAAGTTCCCTCATGACCACTTCCAGTCAGTCTCCTCCAACCCACCAGACTTCTGGCTTCTGTCACCACAAGTGAGTTTTGACTGGTCTTAGAATTTATATAAATAGAATCATCCAGCATGTATTCTTTTGTGTCTGTTTTCTTTTGCTCCAGCATATTATTTTAGGAATGTATCTGTGTTGTTGCTTGAAACAGCAATTTGTTCCTTTTTATTGCTGAGTAGTGATCCACTGTATTAATATAACACAGTTGGTTTAACCATTCTCCTGTTGATGAACTTTTGGGTTGTTTCTGGTTTAGGGCTACCACAAAGCTGCTATGAAATTATTATACAGTCTTTTTTGTGGCCAAAGATTTTCATTTTCTTGGGTAAATACTCAGCAGTGGAATTATTGGCCACAGGGTAGGTATATATTTAACTTTATAAGAAACTGACAAACTTTTTCTGTGGTGGTTGTATCATTCATACTACATTCCCACCTACAATGTAGGGAAGCTTCAACTGTTCCATACACCAAGTTCCATACTTGGCATTGGAGCAGGCTTGTTGATTTGGGTACTGTCAGGCTTTTCTATTTTAACCATTTTAGTGAGTATGAAAAGGTATCTCACTGAGGTTTCAATCTTCATTTCCTTGATGACTAATAATATTGAGAACACTTCCATGTGCTTATTGGCTATCTGTATATACTCTTTTGTGAAGTGTCTGCCTTTAGGTTTTCTCAATATCCATGATTTCTTACCAAGCTAACACAATTGTCTATGTATGTAGAATGGTCATCTAATATATTAGTTTTCTATTCCTGCTATAACAAATGACCACAATTAGTGGCTTAAAACAACAAAAATGTATTTATTATCTTACAGTTAGTTCTATGGGCTAGAATTCCAACTTAGGTCTCACTGGGCTAAAATCATGTCAGCAGGGCTGCATCCATCTCATACGCAAAATAATATTCACCCTATCCCAAGATCCCCCCCCCAAATCAACACATTGTAGCATCAACTCAAAGTCCAAAATCTCAGGACTTCCCTGGCAGTCCAGTGGTTAAGACTCCATCTTCCAATGCAGGGGGCACAGGTTCAATCCCTGGTTGGGAAGCTAAGATCCCACATGCCATGCGGTGCCAGTCAAAAAAAAAAAAACTCCAAAATCTCACCCAACTCAAAAGTCCCAATCTTATCATCAAAAATCATCTAAATCAGGGATGGGTGAGATTGGGTATAATTTATCCTGAGGCAAAATTCCTCTCCATGCATGGACATGTGAAACTAAAAAACAAGTTCCCTGCTCTGAAAAACAAAGATGGGAATGCCATAGGATAACACATACAGACGTTCCTGTTCAAAAAGAGAAAATGGAAGGATAAAAAAGAGTTACTGTTCCCGAGCAATTCTGAAATCCAGCCAGGCAAACTGATAGAGGTTTCAAGTCGTGGCAGAATTCACTATGGTTCTCAGCTCTACATTATGGGCCTCCGCCCTCTGAGCCATCCTTCCTTTTTATAAAGGGCAGCTTGTGTTTAAAGCTGAGGAGTCTTATCAGCCTGTCTCCTGCCTGTAGAATTTTGGGGCTCTGATAGCCTTCTTTCACTTCACCTCTCTGTTCCTTTCAGTCCAAGCTGGCAGTGTTTCTGCTGGTATAAGATTCTCAAGAGCCTTGTGGGACTACCATATACGTACAGAGACTCCACTAGACAAGAGGCTCCTCCACAGATCTTGCCTAGATAATCCCATCTCTATTTTTGGCTTCTGCTTAGATGCTGAGGGAATCTATGAGTCACACCCTTCATCTCTCAGTATTTTGTGTGAGTGAATACACTGACCTTTAAATCTTTCTGAGGTTTCAGGAAAAGGCTGTAGAGTAACTCTGATTTTTTCTCTAGAGAAGGCTTTCCCAACACACATCTCTTGATTTTAGCGTCCTTTGCCATTTTCGTAGGCTGACAATTTCCAAAATCAACAACTCCTGGTTTATTTTTGTTTTGTTTTTGAGATGTAATTGACATACAACATTATATTAGTTTCAGGTGCACAACATAACGATTTGGTATTTATCAAGATCTCCTGGTTCATGTTTAACAGGTCTCTCCTCAATTTATTACCCTACTCTCAAATTTTACTACAAGTGGCAAAAAGAAACCAAGCCACACCTCAACATTCTGCTTGGAAATCTCAGTTAAATATCCAAATTCATTGCTTACAAGCCCTGCTTTCCACCTAACTGCAGGATACAATGCCACTAAGCTTTCTGCCACAATATAACAAGAATCCCCTTCCCTCCAGTTTCTAATACCTTCCTCATTTTCTTCTGAGCCCTCACCAGCAACACCTTTAATGTCCATGTTTCTATCAACAGTCTGTTCACAATGCTGTATGATAAATGTTTTCTCTATCCTGCTCTTCACTTCCAAGTCTAGTAGAGTCATTAACGCCCATATTTCTACCAGTTTGTTCAAGGCAGTGTAGGCTTTTTCTATCATGTTCCCCAAAACTCTTCCAGCACCTGCTCACTGCCCAATGACAAAGCCACTTCCACATTTTTAGGTATTTGTTACAGCAGCACCCACTTGCAGGTACCAAAGTCTCTATTAGGTTTTTTTTCTAGTTTTGAGATATAAGTGACATATAACATTGTGTAACTGTACGGTATACAATGTATTGATTTGATACACTTAAATACTGCAAAAATCTGTTAGTTTTCTATTGCCACTGTAACAAATTACCACAGACTTACAGGCTTAAGACAACATTCATTTATTTACCTTACAGTTCTGTAAGGTGAGGTCCAACACAGGTCTCACTGGGCTAAAATCAAGGTGTCAGCAGCAAGGCATTCCTTTCTGGAGGCTGCAGGAGTAAATCCATTTCCTTGCCTTTTCCAGCTTCCAGACATCACCCATATTCCTTGGCTTATGGCTCCCTTCCACCATCTCCAAATCCAGCAACAACAGTGCATCCCTCTGAACCGGCTTCCATCATCACATCTCTTTACCGACCCTTTTCTTCTGCCTCCCTCTTCTACTTTTAAGGACGCTTATCCTTATATTGGGCCCACCTGGATAATCCAGGATACTCTCCCTATCTGCTGATTAGCAACTTTAATTCCCCTTTGCCATGTAATGTAACATATTCACAGGTTCTAGGAATTAGGACAGGGATATCTTGGGGGTGGAGGGGGCATTATTCTGCCTACTACATCTACTAATTACTTAAAACGAACGAGAAGCAAGCCATGATTCAAAGTGGCCTAACAGGACTCAGATGGAAGTATTAACAGCTAAACAAAGGAACGAAACACCCTCAATCAACAGTTGATTCATCTATTTTTAATTTTTCCAATATTTAGTGAATCTAGCAATCTAAGTGAAGATTTTTTTGTTTTGTATTTGTGCCACACACTGTTAGCTGACTAATCCAATACCCATTTTTAATCCCCTCCCTTCTCCCAAGCCTGCCCCTTGGGCTATAAAAGCTATATACTCACTTTCCTGGCCTCCTAAGGTTAGTCATAACGCAGTTGTGCCAAATAAAATCTAAAAATTGCCTTGGGAAAAGCTTTTGCATACCTGATAAAAGGGGCAGACAGCGCTGGCTCTCTCTGGCCCCCTTCTCGGTACCCCTCCCACCTTGAATGGTGCACTGCCAGTAATTCAGGCATCTTATTTTGCAATAATGTGAGGATGTCCCAAAGAATTTAAGAGACACCAGCCCTGACACTATTGAACTACTGAACCAACACCAGCTACTCTGTGCTTATTTTGTTTGTTACTATTTAATTCTGGCTTTGTGTTATTTTCAGCTGAAAGCTTTACTAATATTATGAAACTACATTCAACACAACTGCTGGTTAAACATAAGTACCCTCCTCCAAAACTTATTTTCTTGTACAAATACCAGATTCACTTGAATGAGTTATAATTAGTAACTATTAACTACAACTATATATTAATAACTGTTAATAACTATTTTCTAAATAACATTTGTTATATATCTTAGGACTCTGAATTATACATACTCATTCTAGGACATTTGGAAATTATCAAAAGTTTAAAGAAAATAAATAGCCACAATTCCAAACACCCAGAGATAACTTACTGGTAATATATCAGTGTATATCCAATCATATATTTTTATATACATACTTAGAATATTTTTAAAAGAGACTACAGGGAATACACAGACTTGAATCCAACTTTCATTTAGCACTTTATTGAAGACTTTTCCATATCATTAAAGATGTCTCAAAAATATATTCAAAAACTTAAAATATTTCATAATATGACTAAAACATGATTAATTAGATCATTTTTAACAATGTCAGACATTCAAGTTGTTTTTTCCTTTTTGCTAGTGTAAACAGTGTTGCAATAAGCATCATTGTATATAAATATTTCTATGCTATCTCTGATTGTTTTCTGCGGATAATTCCATAGATGTGGAATTACTGGATCAAAGGGATAAACCCTTTCAAACATTCAACAAATGCTGCTACGCTGCTTTCTAAGAAAACTGAATCAATTTATTATTCTACCTCCTGTATACAAGAATATCAATATCCCTTACAAGTACTGACTGCCTTTTTTCTTTTTTGCCAATTTGGCAAAATATTATAATTTTTCAAAATTTATAAAGAACTCATAAACTCAATAGCAAAAAAAACCAAACAATCTGATTGAAAATGGGCAGATGTGAACAGACATTTTTCCAAAGAAGACATACAGATGGCCAACAAGTACATGAGAAAATGCTCTACATCATTAATCATCAGGAAAATGTAAATCAAAATCACAATGAGCTATCACCTCACACCTGTTAGAATGGCTACTATCAAAAAGATAGAAGCAGCAAGTGTTGTTTAGGACATGAAGAAAAGGGAACCCTCTGCACTGTTGGTGGGAATGTAAAATGGTACAGCCACTATGGAAAACAGTATGGAGGTTCCTCAAAATATTAAAATAGAACTACCATGTGATCCAGCAATTCCATTTCTGGGTATTTATCTGAAGAAAACATTAATTCAAAAAGATATATGCACTCCCATGTTCACTGCAGCATTATTTACATTAGCCAAGATATGGAAACAACCTAAGTGTCCATCAACAGATGAATGGATAAAGAAATTGGGGTACATATATGCATTGGAATATTATTCGGCCATTAAAAAAGAATGAAATCTTGACATTTGTGACAACATGTACGGACCTTGAGAGCATTATGCTAAGTGAAATAAGTCGGACAGAGAGAGACAAATACCATATGATCTCTTTTATATGTGGAATCTAAATAAATAAATAAATACATAAAACCAGGCTCATAGATACAGAGATACAGAGATCAGATTAGTGGTTTCCCAGAGGCAGGGACTGGGGGAGTGGGAGAAATGGGGGAGCTGTTTTGGGGTTTGTTTTTTTTTTTAGTTTAAATAAATTGAATTTAAAAAGCACAAAAAACAAAACAAAAAAATATTGTAACTCATTCTTGAATTTTTAATTACATTTTTTGGTTACTAGTGAGAATGACTATTTAAAGATATTTAGATCCTTTATATAGATTATTTTATGAAGTATCACTTGGAGTTTTTTTGACGTATAAGAGTTCTTTATACATTATAGATGTTAGCCTTTTGATGTACTTGTTATATTTTTTTCATAAATCAACTATACTCTAATATAAAATAAATTTTTTTAATAAATAAATATTTTATTTCAATGTATCATTTACTTTTTAGTTTTGTTTATATATTTTTATGACATTTTAAAATGTAATCAAATCTATTAGTATTATCCTTTGTGACTTCTTTCTCAGCTTTATTAAACAGAGATGGTTTTCACATGACAACCACATTTTAGAAAAGAATGCTTTAAGACATTATGTTCTTTTCAATTCCTACTGGCTTTCTTACAGTCAAAAAGTAAAATTAACAGAAAGAGAACAACAAATACTCCACTAAATATGTAAGTATCACATCGTAGGTTTTAACTATTCACATACCTGCTTGTCACAATTATGACATCCTCAGAGATGGTAGCCATTTCTTTGATAGTAAGGTAGCACATTCTTCTCAATGTTTGCTGAAAAATTATTTATAAAAGGCAAAAGGTTATTCATAAGGAAATGGTTTTTTAAACTGTTTGAAGTGAGGAGCCCAAGTAAATATATTTAGAAAGCTATTCTTAAAAAGATTCTCGGGCTTCCCTGGTGGCGCAGAGGTTGAGAGTCTGCCTGCCGATGCAGGGGACACGGGTTCGTGCCCCAGTCCGGGAAGATCCCACATGCCACGGAGCGGCTAGGCCCGTGAGCCATGGCCGCTGAGCCTGTGCGTCCAGAGCCTGTGCTCCGCAACGGGAGAGGCCATAACAGTGAGAGGCCCGTGTACCGCAAAAAAAAAAAAAAAAAAGGCCTGGATGAGAAAATATTCAAAATTCTAGTATTTCCTAAACACAAGTAATTGATGCACTAACAGTAGAAGACACCTAGATGAAAATTCAAAAATTCAGTTAATTACATGGATCTTTATACAGAAGGACCCAAACTGTGACTGTGACAATGTGAGTCCAAAGACAGGTTTTTCAAAGTGCTAAAGGCTTGTCCTAGAAAATGTATTTTTTAAATTCTTTAAAAATATATACAGAGAGACATGCAGACTCTGTGTTTTCCTCAGTTCAGCATATTTTTTCTTAAGGTGTTTGTGGTTGTACAACTACTATTTTCAATTATCAAGATTTCTAGATGGATACCTGGATCCAAAAGAAGTGTTAAATAAACTTTCGCCCACCCTTTCTCCTCACCTGGATCTCTGATTTTATTCATAAACACTCATACTCAATGCTCAAAGCCTTGGTTCCTCTAGCCTGTCTAGCCTCATTCTCTACCAAGTAACTTCAAATTTCTTATAAGGAGTGAAACTCAAATACATCAGACCCAGCTCCAGAGTCCAAGCTGTACAAAGGATCTGTTGGAGACTACTGAGCCCATTAAGGAACAGGTAGAACAAAGTGAGGATTCTCATGGTGATTAAACACAGAAAAAAATCACCCCAGAATGAGAAAGGCAGCATGGGGGCAGATAATGAGGCATATCACATCCATATGAAGCTACTCTGAGAAGAAAGCAAAAAAAATGACAATCAAAACTTCAGAGCAGAAGAAAATTTACACTCCCCCCGCCAAGAAAAAATCTACCATGAAGCAGAATAAAACTGGAGATACAAAAAAATTTAGCTAAAGCACAAAAAATGGAGGCTCAACACTGTTAGTCACTGGGGAAATACAAATTAAAACCATATTTCATATACCACCTCACACCCACCAAATTGGCTAAAATTAAAGAGTGACAATGTAGTGTTAACAAAGATGTGTTTTTAACAACTATACTGCCTAAACAAATACACAGAAATGCTGAATAAAACAGGAACAAAAAAATTTTAATACACAGCCAAGGGAAAATGAAGGGAAATTCACAGGTGCCAAAAATGGAAAAACACACAACTCATAGCCACAGAAGTATAAGCCCAGGGTCTTGCATAGGATAAAGTATCTAAAGTCTACAAAAGATGGGATTCTAGAAGGTATATTCTTCAGGCACAGGGAAAATTATTCTAGATAATAGCTCAGAAATACAGTAAGGAATGAAGAGTAAAAAAAAAAAAAGAAAGCAGTAAACACTAACAAGACAGAATGGTATTGGCGTAAGAATGGACAAATTTATCAATGGAACAGAAAAGACAACCCAGAAATATACCCACATAAATATAGTAAACTGATCTTTGACAAAGGAGCAAAGGCAATACAATGGAGTAAAGATAGTCTCCTCAACAAATGGTGCCAGAACAACTGGATATCCGCATGCCAAAAAGATGAATCTAGACGCAGACCTTACACTCTTCACAAAAATTAACTCAAAATCGACCACAGACCTAACTGTAAAATGCAAAACTATAAAATTCCTAGAAGAAAACCTAGATGATGTTGAGTATGGTGATGACTTTTTAGATACAACACCAAAGGCATCATCCATGAAAGAAATAATTGATAAGTCAGCCTTTATTACAATTAAAAACTTCTGCTCTGCAAAAGACAATGTCAAGAGGATGAGAAGATAACACAGACTGGGAAAAATATTTACAGAATACATAACTGAGAAAGGACTGTTATCCAAAATACACTCAAAAAAACCCCCCAAAAAACAGAAAAACCTCTTAAAAGTCAAAAATAAGAAAAACAACCTAATTTTAAAATGGGCCAAAGACCTTAACAGATACCTCACTTAAGAAGAAAAACAGAAGGCAAATAAGTATATGAGAAGATGCTCCTCATTATATGTCATCAGGGAAAGGCAAATTAAAACAGCAAGATAGGGCTTCCCTGGTGGCGCAGTGGTTGAGAGTCCGCCTGCCGATGCAGGGGACACGGGTTCATGCCCCGGTCTGGGAAGATCCCACATGCCGTGGAGCAGCTAGGCCCGTGAGCCATGGCCGCTGAGCCTGTGCCCCGCAACGGGAGAGGCCACAACAGCAAGAGGCCCGCGTACCGCAAAAAAAAAAAAAAAAAAAAAAAAAAAAAGACAAATAATCTGAATAGCAGCATATCTATTTCCTTTTAAAGTAGTTAATTATCAAAAACCTTCCTACAATGAAGATGGTTTCAATAGTGAACTCCATCAAACATTTTAGGAAAAATTAATGATGATTCTAGAAAAACTCTTCCAGAGAGCAGAAGAGGAAGAACCACTTCTCAATTCATTTTACGAAGCCAACATTACCCAAATACATTACCCAATACAATACCAAAGAAAAAACTATACATAAATATATTTCATGACCACAGACTCAAAATCCATAACAAATTTTAACAAACAGAAAACAAAGATTTTATATTTTCCAGGAAAATAAATGCATCTCACCATATTAATATACTAAAAAAGGAAAACCACAATAATTCAATGGATATAGAAAAGACATTTGACCAAATTCAATACCCATTTATGGAAAAAAAAAAAAAAGTCTCCCAGCAAACTAGGAACAGAAAGGAAATTCCTCAACCTGATAAAGGTCACTTATGAAAAACTTGGAGCCAGCATCACATTCAATGGTGAAAGATTAAATACCCTTCCTCTAAGATCAGGAACAAAGCAAGGATGTCCTCTACCATCACTTCTATTCACACTATACAATAGTGCAAGAAGACAAAAAGGTAAGATAAACAAATAAAAAGCATACAGGGCTTCCCTGGTGGCACAGTGGTTGAGAGTCCACCTGCCGCTGCAGGGGACATGGGTTCATGCCCTGGTCCAGGAGGATCCCACATGCCACGGAGCAGCTGGGCCCGTGAGCCATGGCTGCTGAGCCTACGCGTCCGGAGCCTGTGCTCCGCAACGGGAGAGGCCACAACAGTGAGAGGCCCGCGTACCGGAAAAAAAAAAAAAAAAAAGCATACAGACTGAAAAAAGTAAATCCTAAGGAATCTCCCAAAATACTCTTAGAAGTAATAAATAAATTTAACAAGATCACAGGAAACAGGTCAATATACAAAAATCAATTTAATCTCTATAGACTACCTACAAACAATACAAATGCAATAGTATAAAAAATGTTAACTGCTTCAGGGATAAAGTTCACAAAATATGTATAAGACTTGTATGCTGAAAGCTACAATACTGCTGACAGAAATTAGAGACCTGAATAAAGGGAAATATATACCATGTCTATGGAGTAGAAAACTCAATAATATTATAATGTCAATTCTCCTCAAATTGATCATTTTTTAAAAAATTTTCTTGAAGTATAGTTGAACATATTGATCTTTAGAGTCAATGCAATCACCATCAACATTCCAGCAGGGCTTTTTAATAGAAATGGACAGGTTGATTCTAAAATGCATAGAGGAATGCAAAGAACTTAGAAGAGCCAAAACAACTTTGAAAAAGAAAAAAATAATAATAAAATAGGAAAACATGCACGACCTGATTTAAAACTTACTATAAAGCGACAGTAATCAAGACAGTGTGATACTGGAATAAGAATAGATATATATATCAATGAAAAAAAATAGAATGTTCCAATGTGCCACTGTAACGCAATCATCATTATTTCTTCCTCCTCCTCCTCCCTCCATATTGGTATGCAATTATTCCAGTAGAATTTGATGAGAAAAGAAAGGAGGAGGAAAAGGAGGGAGTGGTGGAGGAAGAGGAAGGAGATGAAAAGAAATTCAACCCTCACTTTATATCATGTAGAAAAATTAACTCAAAATGATCATAAAGCAATTTAAGACACAAAAACTACAAAATGCCTAGGGAAAAAGCATAGAAGAATCTCTGTGACCTTGGGTTAGGCAAAGATTTCTATAATACACATCAAAAACACAATCCATAACAGGAAAAAAAACCATGATAAACTGGACTTCATCAAAACTTAAAACTTCTGCTCTGTTAAAGACTAAGAAAGTGAAAAAACAAGACACAGACTAGGAGAAAACATTTGGGAAACATCTGATAAACAACTTCTATCCAGAATACATTGAGACCTTCAAAACTCAATAATAAGGAAATATACAACCAAATTATTAAAATTGGGCAAAAGATATGAACAGATCCTTCATCATGGAAGATATATAGAAGGCAACAAAAGCACATAAAAAGATTTTGAGATTAGTCATTAGGAAAATGCAAATTAAAACTACAAAGAGATACTACTACATACGTATTAGAATGACTAAAATTAAAAAACAAACAAACAAACAAAAAACATATAATACCAAGTGCTGGCTAGAATGCAGAGCTACTAGAAGCTTCATACAGTAATGGGGGGAATGGTACTGTCACTTTGGAAAATGGGCTGGCAGTTTCTTACCAAGTTAAACATATATACACCTATCATATGACCCAGCAATTCCACTCCCAGGTATTTACTCAAGAGAAATAAAAACTTACATTTAAAAACTTATACATGAATGTTTATAGCAACATTATTCATAACCACCAAAAAATGGTAACAAACCAAATGCTCTTCAGCTAATGAACAAATAAACTGAGGTACATCCATACAACAAATTACTACAATGAAATAAAAAGGAGTAAACTGACACAAAAAATAACATGGACAAATCTCAAATGAATTATGCTAAGTGCCTGAAAAGAAGACTCAAAAGGCTTCATATAGTATGATATCATTCTTATGACTTCCTGGAAAGGCAAAACTATAAGGAAAGAAAAGAGGTTACTGGTTTCCTGGGCCTGAGGATGCGAGGAATAGATCATATAGTAGGGAACTTTTTGGAGTGGTGGAAATGTTCTAAATCTTGACTGCAGTGATAATACTACTGTATGCATTTGTCAAAACTCATAAAACTATACCCTAAAAAGGGTGAATTTTACCATTTGTATATTATACTTAAAAAAAAAAAAGAAAAAGAATGCAGTGGTGAGTGAATGAAAAGGCAAGCCACAGACTGGGATCTGGGAAGGAGAAAATATTTACAAAACACCTATCTGATGATGGTCTTGTATTCAGAAAATAAAAAGAACACCTACAACTCAATAAGCAGAAGATAAACAACCTGATTTTTAAAAAAAAAAAAAAAGGTAAAAGATTTCAACAGACACTTCACCAAAGAAGATAAACGGATGGCAGATAAGCATATATTTGCTTAATACATGCTTAATACATTCATCATTCAGGAAATGCAAACCCAAGAATGCCACTTCTAGACACTAACCAAAGAAAATGAAAACATAGGTCCACACAAAGACTTGTACTTGAATATTTTTAGCAGCTTTGTTTATAATATCTGTAAACTGGAAACAATCCAAATATCCATTAACTTGTGAATTGATAAATAAAGACTACCTCCATACAGTGGAATACTACTCAGCAATAAAAATGAACAAACTACTGATACATACAAAAACTTGGATCAATCTCAAAAGCTAAGGGAAAGAAACAAGACATAAAAGTCATAAATGACTATATACTATATGATTAAATCTAAATGAAATTCTAGAAAATGCAAAACTATGTTGTCAGGAAGTAAATCAGTGATTGCCAGGTGCTAGGGGTTGAGGGAGGAGACAGACAACTAAGAAATATGGGGGCACATTCTGGGGTGATGAAGTTTCTATATCATGACTGTGGTAATTGTTCCATGACTCTATACACTGGTCAAAACACAACTGTACACTTAATTGGTGAATTTTATTGTATATTTAAGCTGATTTTTAAAATTAAAAAAACAAAGCAGATTTTTTAAAGGCTAAAATAAAGTTTTAAACCTATAAATCAATAGATGGAATATAAATAAGCAAAGAATATAAACAGACAATTCACAGAGGAGGAAAGTAAAATGGCCATTAACTTATATGAAAAGAGTTTCAATTTCGGCAGTGATATGGCAATGCAAATTAAAACCACAAAGAGATGCCATAGCACCTTCTTGTGAATGGCAAATATTTAGATCAGATAATAGAAATTATTATTTGGAGCAGGTAAGGATTTGGAAGCAAATCAGTGTAAATTAGTACAACCCTTTAAGATCAATTTGGCAAGATCATATAAATAGCATTACCTAGAAATTCCACTTAGAGGTATCTACCCCAGAAAAATTCTCTATGTGCACAAGAAGACATGTACATAAACATTATGTGTAATGTCATTTGTAATAGCGAAAAAGTAGAAGCAACTTATAGATCTACCAATGGGAGAATGGATAAATAAATAAGAATACTGTATATTCACACACTGGGATTCCATACAGCAGTAAAATAGAATAAAGTAAAAGTACTTGTAGCAAGTGGGCAGGTCTCAAAAACATTAATTTTTTAAATTGCAAAATAATATCAAGATGACATCATTCAGATTATATTTTAAAACACAAAAATACTAAGTATATATTATGGATACAAACAGATATAATATATAAACATAGGAGGATACCAATCTCAAAATAATTATTACCCTCTGGTAAAGGAAGGCTGGGAAAGGAAGGAGTTCCACATGCCACTGGCAAAACCCCCTCATCTTCCCCACAAAAAATCATATCCTCAATTCCATACTCTGCCTAAGGGACCATCAAAACAAATCACATCATGCTGTACATGGTTACTAAACCTCAGTCACTACAAAAAAAAAAAAATATCCTGGTCATTACTCAATAACAGTACCCCTTTTGTATTTCATTTCCAAGCATTCACTCTCCAACCACCACTCCTGACTCAACTCTTTCGCTCCATCATGACCTACAAGCCATTGATTCCATCAACTCTTCACTGTCCCAATCAGCCCCCGTTCTTACTTGCCTCCTAACCAAGCACAGACTCCACAGTCAATATTTCACTCAATTTCTTTGTTCCTCCCTCTGCTTACTAACATGGCAAAACCCCAATCTTGATTAAATCCCACCTTTAACTGTTCCATGCCTTAACCTGAAGCCTGTAGCTGGAGAAAAACATTCACCATGCTACCTGGGAATACTTTAATTCATGACCACTAACTTGAAGGGGCCATGCGTCCTGTCCAACAATCCTACATTTCCCCAATCCATTTCCTAGAAAACTACTTCATGTCTTCTTCTCTTAATACAACCTCTGTGCTAGAAGCTTCGAGTTTGTCCTCACGCTATTTCTTCCCTGCTCTGCATCCTCTTCCCTGCTCCATGTCCAGCTCTTCTTCCCAACTGCCAGCCCTGTGAGCAGCGACAGCCTCTGGCCTACCACAAGACATGTGAAGCAGCCTTCCACAACTTTTATGATAGTCCCTCTCCGTGACCCCACTCTCCAGCAGCTTGAAATGCCTCGTTTTCTAGTTTAATTCCTCCAATAAATAATTCAATAATGAACACAGCAATTCTGCTTCCCTGATTGAACCCCAAATTTTGGTACAGGAAGTGATTAAAGGGAAATAGGGCCTTAAGGATAGGAATCTGAAATTGCTTTTCTGACTTGATAAAAGGAATTAATGACCCTGTCTCCAGTGGTAAAGGGGACACTAGTCATCCATGGCATGCCGTGGCAAAATACTTAAATCATCACCTGCAGACAAGTATAATCAAGGACTATAGAAGACAAAGGTTTGGGTAATCAACTAGTTGCTGCCATAGAACATTCTTGTAAAAATGAGTTGTATAATGGGCTAGTTCCTTCTAAGTACACTGGCAAACTAGGTAAAAGAAAATGCTACGCTCGGAGTTTTGAATTCACAGCTTAAGGTCTATGTCAGGGACTAGAAAACGTCCATAATGCCTTAATAAAAAGCCTCATGCCATGTGGACACAGGGCTGAGATTTCTGAAAAGTATATCCTGCAGCTGACTGAATTACAATGCAAATTCAATTTACCCCCTTGTGAGCCATTTTATGTTAAAGTTAGGACCATGACTGGCAAGGAGAGGGGCCCTGAAAATTGGAATGGGGACATATGGGCAGATTCTGATGAAGTGAAGTACCTTGAACCTCTAAATTCCTCCAAGCCTCCTGGGCAAGCAGAAGCAGTCCTTCATACCCTGTCTGAGGAAATTAGGCTCCATTTGCCTGAAGAATGTGCACTGACTTTCCCTGAGATAGTTGCCTTACATGGGACACCGATGTTCCTGAGGACCTAATCCCCAAACTGCTCACTATCTAGACACATAACCAGACTCAAATCCTATAAAATCCTCGGGGTCAGGCACAAAATGTGGCCTGTGATGATATGCAATACATACCAAAAGAACTGCACAATTTGGCCAATTTATGTTAACAGAAAGCTGGGAAATACAGATCCCACAATCCCTTTCTCTGATGATTCTGAGTCAGAGCTGGGCAAAAAGGAAATATGTGCCACATTTGGAAGACAGAAGTGAAGCACACATTATGCTTGAAAGTCAGGGTGGTCAAAGGTAATGAGAGGCAGATGCAGAGGTGCTGGCAGCTTTAGTTTGTCCTCACTCTTCTTCTTCCCTACTCCATGTCCCTTTCCCCACTCTGCATCCAGCTCTTCTTCTCATCTGCCAACAGCAACCCCAGGCCCACCAGAAACTTGACTAAGAACTTAGAGATGTGATAGCTATGTCCTCTGACTTCTGTACCAGTCCACTTTCGCAGTGTCACGCCAGAAGCTGGATATTAGCAGTCTTTATGACTGCACGGTAAATCTGTGAGTGAACAGCTTTGAACTATATACTTTCATTCTTTCATTTCCATATGTCCTTTAATGAACATTTATAAATTTTATGAAGAGAAAATTTTTAAGTAATTTTAAACATTTCAAGCAACTTTCCCTAATTTGGAGCACTCTAAGTTCCCCCAAGGAAAACAGATAAAAGGAGCTTTTTTTTAGCCTAAAAGAATTAAAAAAAAAAAAAAAGACTTACATCATTAGATTGAAACAATCGAGTCATTGCAAAGAAGGCTTCTGTGGCTTCCGTAGTTCCAAAGTGTTCACCCTAAGTAATTTAAATTAAGCTTAAATTAAAACAATTTCTTAAACTCAACAAAAATTAAGGATTTTCCATTTATTTCTGCAAAGATCTTTTAGAACTCAGGAAAAACTCTCTGTATAAACATTGTGCCTCTTTGCTATTTTTCTGGCTTTTAATTTATAAACCTACATAGCCATTTATCCATTCCTTATTTAAAACAATCCATTATCATACACCATGCTTTTATGAAAGTTCTAGAACAGTGGTATCTAACTTTTTAGCAGGAACTATTTTAAATTCCCTGAAGAATTGTGATTTACAAGGAGATAGAAAATGATAGTAAATTGACTTCCTTATCAGAACAGGATGTTATTGTTACACTGCCTAAGAGCAGAGATCATACCTTCTACATTTCTATAATCCAATGCCTGACAATATCATAGGAGCATAATAAATATTAAACTGTAAAGAACTATGTATTAGGAATCCCAGAAAACATGGTAAAAAGGGACCAACCAAAAGGGCAGCAGATTAGTTATATAAAAGTAAGGCTTATAGGGCTGCTAATACATCTCAAGACACTGGCTCAAGCCCCTAAAAACATGCTTTGGGTCAGAACTTCAACGTGCTTAATAAATTATCACAGGATCTTCCCAAAATGCAGATTCTGATTCAGTGGCTCTGGTGTGAACCCTAAAATTTTCCATTTCTAATTGGCTCCCAGTGATGTGAATGCTGCTGATCTGGGAACCACATATTTTTGAGTAGCGAGGTGTTAGATAACCTATTGGGTTGGCCAAAAAGTTCGTTTGGGTTTTTCTATAAGATGTTACAGAAAAACCCACACAAACTTTTTGGCCAACCCAATATTTTATTAATAGTCAAAACACTGCAGACCACAGACCACCTGAAACATTACCACTTCAATAGTTAACTTCTTCATTAAAAACAATCCTATATAATATGTTAGGCTCAATCACTTTTCAGGGCTTCAGCTCTCATAAAAAATATAACTAGTCAATCTATTTGTCATAGGTGTAAGAATAAACAAATTTTGATGAAAAACCCTGAAAGTTTAGGATGAAAGACAAAGTATAAGAGTTTACAATTACTTAAGTCAGAGTACCCAGCTTGCTCATCATCAAGACATTTCCCTTACTTTCTTTCATATTTAGAGAACATACAGACGCCCATCTACTTGTCAGTCATACTAGTACAGTAAATCCTAAGTCCCTACTTTTTGACTTGAAACTCAGAGAATATACGGATATGTCAACTCTAGTAGAAACTTAGAAGTATTTTTCCATAAAGCACTACCAAGAACTAGGCAAAAGATAAAGTTAAAGTTCCCAAATCTGTTCACCTAGTTGACTGTGTTTATCAGACTGTGTGGGTAACTTCCTTATCAAGATAATTATATGTTTCAACATGAGTTGCCCATCAAAGCAGTATTGGTCAACGTAAAAATACATGCTACTCTGAACCAACTTTAACTACTCAAAATTCTGCTTATAGACTGGAGTTCCCCAACTTGGACACAATATATGCTATGAAAAGTTAAATCAAACTGACTTTGCATTAAATGTTTCTAATATAATACCACATGAAAATATATGTTTGTGAATAGATATATTTTATTTAAAAGCATGTTCTTGTTGCTCTGCCTCCATTTGCAAGCTACAAAACTTCATGTCTCTGGATGAGGTCTTCAGTCATGAAGCATAGTAAAGTAAAAATATTCTCATGGAATTCAGATTGGAAACCACAGTCTTCTAAGCACCATATGTAAACCACCTGAGGTAGGGGTGTGTGTGTTTGTGTGTGTGTGTGTGTGTGTGTGTGTGTGTGTGAATCTAAGAAACAGACTCACATTTTCTAAGGCCCTAGACTAAAAATCATGAGATTTTTTAGTCTGAAGCAAAAAAAAAACAAAAAACCAAAAAAACACACAAGAAACAAACAAAAAAATAAAACCACACACAAGAAAAAAAAATTAAATAAATAACGATATGAGCAAGTGGGGGACTTCCCTGGTGGTGCAGTTGTTAAGAATCTGCCTGCCAATAGAGGGGACACAGGTTCGATCCCTGGTCTGGGAAGATCCCACATGCCACGAAGCAACTAAGCCCGTGCGCCACAACTTCTGAGCCTGCGCTCTAGAGCCCGCGCGTCACAACTACTGAGCCGGCACGCCACAACTACTGAAGCCTGTGCGCCTGGAGCCTGTGTTCCTCAACAAGAGAAGCCACGACAATGAGAAGCCCGCACACCACAATGAAGAGCAGCCCTCGCTCGCTGCAACTAGAGAAAGCCTGTGCACAGCAACGAAGACCCAACGTAGACAAAAATTAATTAATTAATTTAAAAAGAAAAGAAAGTGCAAGTGGGATCTATGTTTCATGAGTGCAAATATTTTTGTTGGTTTTGTCTGCTACGTCCCCAGTCCCTAAAACAGTGCATAGAACGCAGCAGGTATGTAATAAATATATATGCTATATGACCGAATGAAAACTATTCCTGAATGTTTACTATGTGTCCAGGACTATTCACAGTACTTCACATTTATTGTATCATTTAATCATTATAACTTTATAAAACAGGTATTAGCATAATCCCCATTTACAGAAAAAGACATTAAGGTACAAAACAATTAAGCGCAGAATCATACTGCTAGTGGTGGAGTAGGGAAAATAAATACAGGCATACCTTGCAGATACTGTGGGTTCAGTTCCAGACCACAGCAATAAAGTGAATACTGCAATAAAGCACGTCACAGGAATATTTTGGTTTCCCAGTGCGTATAAAAGTTATGTTTACACTATACTGTAGTTTATTCTGTGCAACAGCATTACGTTGAAAAAAAAAACAATGTACATACCTTAATTTAAAAATACTTTACCGCTAAAAAAAATGCTAACCATCATCTAACAATGCAGGGTTGCCACAAACCTTCAATTTGTAAAAAAAAATGCAATAAAGTATAATAAAATGAGGTATGCCTGTATAAAATTTGAATATTAAAATCAAAGCTTTAAAATAGTAATATAATATACTCCCCCCAAAAGGATAAAATATCTATCTGGAATTTGTGTAAGACTTTGCAATATATTTTTATTTTCTGAACATATCTAAACAACATGTTTTAATATTAACTAATACTTGTTAAATTCAAATCAACGTTGAGATCCTACCATGTGCTTAGCTGATTTGGTACCTCATGAATAAAAAAGAAGTGTCTGTCATACTCCTCGTCCTCAAGAAATTTTACGTTATTATGTTAATCAAACACCGTAAATTTTAAAATTAAGTGAATTTTTAAAAAATAAATAATTACACTTGCCAGAAAGTACTTCACTGCATGTTATGTATTTCTATTCCAGGACACAAATCTGAGGAAAATCAAAATAATTTACCTGGTTCAATAAGTAAAGAATCTTTGTAAGAATATGCAAACATCTTCTTGGATTGATGGGCGTTTCATTGAATATACGAGCCTGTGGAAACAGAAAACATTGCTATATATATTTTCTATCTTTGCTATCACAGATTACAGAAAATCAACTTAAATAAAGACTATTATACATTTTAATCACAGTATCCAAATAATGTTGCTTACAGTTTTCAACTTATTATGTTATATAATAAATTATTAGATGTGGCCTAGGTTTTCCATTCTATACTATTCACTCCCTTAGGTCTGCTACTTCAACTTGTGGGCTTTATCTATTAAGTAAGAATCACAATATTTATCTACATCATTTGAATACAATAGGCTTAATATTTATAACTTCCTTCGATAACCTTGCACTAAACACCTCCTTTGGTGTTTTATTTAAAATTCTCAACATGTGACAGAGTCTACATATTTTTGCATTTCTATAAGCTCTAGACTCTCCTATGACAAGTAACCCCTCTTCTTTTTCCCTCAAGTATATATTCTTTGAACTCAGTTGCATTCCTTAATTCTTATTTTGTATCAGAGCATTCCGGGGCTCTTTGTCCCCCATTCTAAAATGGAATAGAAAAGAAAAAAACACACTATACTTCCAAGCCATACCTCCTGTAAGACAGCACTCTTCTCCAGATGCCGAAAAGGATTGGAGCCACTACCTATGTTACGGGGGGAAAAAAAATGTCTTTAATAGTTGTCCTACACAAACTTACTTTCTACAGAAGGGTACTGAATGCTTGGGAAATCTCACCCAAGTGAGGTGACCACGTGGATTTCACAGGGATAATCATTACTAATATGCATACAAACTGATTAAAATCCTTCTGATTCTGACACTAGCTCTGTCTGCTATCCTGCAAGATCCTGTACTTCTCTTTTGCAGAAACCCTGCCTGAAATGAGTGTATTCTTTCCCTGCCTTCTTTTTATATGAATGTTAGAAATATCTGTCATGTCCATACAACTAAAATTAATGAGACTGTGGTAAGGTCCTTTGGATTTCCCTAAAGGAAAGCACTATTTTATGTGTTTCTAACATTTACTGTGAGGAGTTTATCAGAGAATTAGATAACGTCAAGCTGGAAGGGGCCACAGAGGTTTACTAACCCAACCCTCGACCACACTTAGAGCAGCTATCAATCACTGAGGGGTTTTTTTGGGGGGGGGTTGTTTGTTTTTGTTTTTTGAGGTGACTTGGCATCTTCCTCATTTACTCTGGACCAAAGACGGCTATCAAGATGCAACTCACTTTTGGATGCTTGAGTATTAAACGAGCTAGGTACCACGGAGCAGGCTTGCCCGCAGGGAAGTGGACAAAGCAGAGGTCCCCGGGGAGACTGCAAGGTACAGACACCACAAAGTTCACAAACACACTCAGTCCCGTCAATCCCAGACCCACCGTGGGCCTTGCACTACCAGCACCCCACCCCACCCCGCCTCTCGCAAGCGCACACTCACTACCTCCGCCACCTGCCATGGGCCGGACTCTGGTGGGCAGCCCAGGCCTGGCGAACTGGAGCAGGTGGCTCCGAGGAACTGAGCCGGAGGAGGGGGCTGGGGGCGGGGCCGCCGAGCAGCCCGAGGCTGCGCGCGAGCGCCCGGGCGCTCGCGCGCGACTTGAGGGGAGGCTCCGGCGCCCGGGGGAGGGGCTAGGGGCAGGCCCCCGGCTGGAGAGGAGTGGGTCGGAGGAGGGGCTGGGCTCCGACTCCGGCCCGCCGGCACACCGGCGCCCACGCCCCCAGGTCCGCAGTCCCCGAGAGCAGGTGGCGGCGGGCAGGGGAAGGGGACCCCGCGGCTGAGGGTGGGCGTCAGACGCCCCGCGCGTACCAGACTCCTCGTCCTTCTTGTCGAATTTTTTAATCATCTTGGACGACTTCCCAGCGCCCAAGCCCACCGCCACCGTCCCAGGCGCCGCAGCCAGCAAGCGGAAGAAGCTGCAGGAAGGTCGGCCCCGTGCTCTGGCGCCGGTTGGGCCGCGGTCCCGTCACTCGGAGAGAAGGCCCGCCCTCCCCGGCAGTCGCCGACCGCTCTCAACCCCAGGGGACGTGGCCACGCCCTCTCCTCCTCCCCAAGCCGGGCGGAGGCGGGGCCAAGGGTGGGCTCCCCTGGGCCGCGTCCCCGCCCCTACGGTGACAGGTCGCAGCAGGGGGCTCACCACTGCCCACCCTGCAAGCGACCCGGCAGCCCACGCCCGGAGAGGGCAGAATGAGATTTTATTTGGTAGGCATGCCCTAAATGGCGACTTCTCCAGGCCGCTCAGTCTCTGGAGATGAGGCGAGGGGCATGTAGGGCTTGTTTTCATTTAATGACACTGGCGTTTTTTATAATCCACTGCTGGGCCCTTCCGTTGCGGAACGCGCTCTCTCCTGGCGCGGTTCTGGTGGGCTTCTCCTCCAGGAGTGATGAAAGGGTTAATGGTTCCCAAATCATCTGGGAAGTTGGCAGGTCGCTCCCTGACTTCTTGGAGACTGCAACAAAGCACAGGGCACCTTCGTGAATGTGGATTTCCAGAGGGTTTAGGACACTTAATGTGAGACGTAAAAAGAGACCCGCTTGGAGGGCCGAGAAAGCTGCTCTTTACTCTGAGCAGGAGGATAGGTTTTGGACCACGGACTATCATTCCAACCTTCTTTATAATTCTTCCCTTCATCAACACCCACCAGTTTAGGGTCTTCCCTATTTAATCCCACCCCTTTCAAACGATTCCATCTGTGGCCATTTTGACGCTTACATAACGCTTAACTAAGTGAAGGAACTTTCACTTGCGTATTCATATTCCTCTTAGCCTTTTCAGTTCTCCTGTCCGAGAGTGTAACTAAGAAACTGTTTCTACCTTTGGCTTCACTGTCATCACTTTTTCCAGATTCTCTTTCAACTTCTGCCCTTCTTGGACCCCTCCGTTGTGGGCTCTTCTTGCTCCCATCCCTCCCCCCCCCCATTTTGAAGTATTATGCCTTGTAAATATCCCTTAAATTTGTTTTCTTGGGCTTCCCTGGTGGCGCAGTGGTTGAGAGTCCGCCTGCCGATGCAGGGGACACAGGTTCGTGCCCCGGTCCGGGAAGATCCCACATGCCGCGAAGCGGCTGGGCCCGTGAGTCATGGCCGCTGAGCCTGTGCGTCCGGAGCCTGTGCTCCGCAACGGGAGAGGCCACAACGGTGAGAGGCCCGCGTACCGCAAAAAAAAAAAAAAAAAAATTTGTTTTCTTATTCCTACTGCTGTCACCTTAATTCAGGTCCTATCTGTTTGTTTCTTGGACAGCCTCCTAACCAGCCTTCATGGCCTGGTAATCTTTTACCAAGCAAGCAATTCTCTGTGTAATCTTTCTTTATTTGGATGCCTGGTAAACATGGAAAATTATTGATGGAAGGAGGAGTTGCTAGGTTCTCTTTTACTTGAAGTAGAGACACTGTTTCAACTTCACAGTGGATTGTCTTTGTTTAGGAAAAGCACAATAATGGGCCCTTTAGATACATAAGTAAATATCCACTCATTTTTCTTGAGGGAAACTGTAAAGTCACCATAATTCTAATAAATGCTGCAGACTGAGATGTTAAGTGTTCTGTTTAGAAATGTAAACTGAGATACCTTAACAGAATCATGCCCTTGAAAAATCAGAGAAATTCTAATCCAGATTAGATTCTAGACTGGAGAAATTCTTCCTTCCAATATGGATTTAAGCTGAACTGCTGATATCCTGCGTATGGTATCATTTAAGATTTAGCTCTGACTAAATGTACTATTTTATGTTTGCCTTATCTGGCTTATAAAGCTCAAAGCTTGCTTTCCATGTGGAGTTTCCCTTGAAGGAAATAGATGTTCCTACTGATTTATTCTGGGGGCTGAAAATAAACAGGCTTAGGGGAAGGAGCTACCTTTTCCCCTTCCTTGGGCCAAGGGTATTAGGAGCCTAGGCAGAGACAGTGCTGGTAAGCCAAGAGACTCCCAAGAATGGATAATGTGCTGGGGGCCTGTTGGGAAGTATGAAGGGACTGAGGGGGGGTTGAGGCTGAGCCTAAGAGTGTCCCCTTTTAAAGCAAGATAAATGACTCTCTGCCATCCTTTAATTTTTCTTCACATCTATGAAGTGTTATTTAATATCACAGCTTGGTTTTAGCTGTATATGGGGAGTTAAGAGAGGCAGGAGGGATGTCAGGTGGTGCGGCAGATAGGTACAGAAGGAGCAGAGACACTTGAAGAAGCCAGGTAAGGGATGGTACGATATGACCTCATACCTCTGGAACTGTGACTCTTTGAGCTGAGGAGGGCTGGCAATCGCTAGGATGGCCTTGTAGAACAGAGAAGCATACCTTAGGGAGTTCCAGAAACTGCTCGAGGAGAGCAGTCCCGTGGGAGAAATGAACATTATCTTGGAGCCATAGGCTGGTGAAGTCTGGGGAGCCATCGATTATACTTCTAATACACAAATGTGTGTTCAGTGCTCTGAAATTTTTCAGTGGGTCCCAACCGCCTGCTGGATAAAACCTAAGCCCTTATTTATACAAATACACAAAGCCCTTCATGACCTGGCCCATCCATCTGTCTTACATATGGAAAGTGCTATTATTATTGGTGGTTGATAAATATCCAACACGACTAAGTGCCCCGTAAATGTTGCTAAATGAATGACAATTTGTGAGGAGCATTTTTGTTGTACCCCTTCCTTACAACCTTATCCCCAACCTCTTCCACGCCATGTCCTGCCTCAACCCCAAAGAGACTCATGGACCTCTGAGACGCATAGCTTATCCTTTGGCCCTTCTAGAACAGTTTTCCTCGAAGTGTGATATGCATACCACTGGGTAGTTTTAGGTGATACATAGATAAACATTTTAAATTTTAATTATTATGGGACTTCCCTGGTGGCGCAATGGTTGAGAATCCGCCTGCCAATGCAGGGGACATGGGTTCGATCCCTGGTCTGGGAAGATCCCACATGCTGCGGAGCAGCTAAGCCCGTGCGCCACAACTACTGAGCCTGTGCTCTAGAGCCCGCAAGCCACAACTACTGAGCCCTCGTGCCACAACTACTGAAGCCCGCACGCCTAGAGCCCATGCTCCGTGACAAGAGAAGCCACCACAAGGAGAAGCCCTCACACCGCGACGAAGAGTAGCCCCCACTCGCCGCAACTAGTGAAAGCCCGCACTCAGCAGCGAAGACCCTACACAGCCAAAATAAATTAATTTTTAAAATGTAATTATTATGAATTTGATTAAATGTTTGAGAGAAATGTATAAGAGAAAAAAACCCATGTGATTAGTATATCAAACCCATGATGTCAATGATATAGTATTAATTAGGACAAAAAAATAATTTGAAAGAAAAGCATTAAGTAAATAACAGGGCAAATAACTCATTGACCAAAACTAGTAAAGTGGTAGGTGATGTAGTTTGGAAAACACTATGCTAGAGCTTTCTTGAAATGTGAGGATTGAAACAGGGTGGAAAGCCTAGCACCACTTGGGCCTCTATCAGTTCTTGGCTTCCATGCTAAAAGGAAAGCTAGTCTCCAGAACCTCCAAGAGAGACTTGCCCTTATCTCTCGTCCCCGTAGTTTGTCCCTCCTGCCCACATCTCCATCCCATAAACCATTGTTTTGATAGAGAGGACCTTACTGTCACTCCTCAGATCTCTTTTACAGACTGGAGCAAAGTTGAGCTGAGGGTACATTTTTTTCTGTTTTCTCAAAGCACAGACCTTTGAATACTTCCCTTCACTCTTGAAATCCTTGTCCGTGGAAAACCTTAACAAAGAAAGTTCATTTAGTAGATCCTAAGGTGAGGGATTAATGGAACCACTCACTGCATTCTCAGATTCTGGGGGAGAAGAAAGGACAGTAGGATTTGAGGGTGTTCATTGGTACAGAGTGGGAGTATTGTTCAGTGGAAGGGATGCTTCTAGAACCTAGCATTGTAAACCTATGAAGGAACTCCAGAATCTCCTCTCTCCTCTCCAAACAAGATATTAGCTGCTCCTATAACCAGTTTCAAATCAAATCTCATACATAGCAAATTGTTCCTATATCACAACCCTTAACAGGCACCGAGGGAAATTTTTTTTTGTTGCTTCCTCAAAGCATGGACCTTTGAATACTTTTCTTCACTCTTGAAAATCATTCTTGTGAAAAACTTTAGTTTTGCATTACTGTTTCTCTGTTGCTAAGGTAGAAGTGTGGTTGGGGATCATGTAGGGAAGCTGTCCTATTATTATACAGTTGTCCACATTCCGTACAACCGAAAAGTGTTTGTTAAATCATATTGAAAAGAGATAGTGACAAGAATAAGGAAAAGGTAAGAAAGAGCCAGGACTTCACCTAAACCATTGTTCTCTCTTGGATTTAGGGTCCTCCAACAGTGTCACAGGGAAGACTGGTTTCAGCCCAGATCTTAACTTTTTTTTCTGATACATCAGAGGTAGGAAGAAGTTCTCAGTGGGCTTGTGCTGATGACTTTCCTGCAGCAAAGGGAAGAAGAGTAAGTGAGGGAGTTAGCTGAGTCTCCTGGACTTCCTGACCTAAGCTCCTGGGCTAAGCTCCCGTTCCCCTAAAATCATGCAGCAAAACCTGCCGAAGAGGGAAGTAGGGATGCAGAAACCCAAAGAAGAGAAAACAGTTCCCTGGGTGGGCTAATACCTGTTCGATTCACAGCCAGACGATTTGTCCAAAGTTAGGTCAGTTTCCTAAGTAATCAATTAAGCTTGCCCACTAGCCGTTTGTAGTAAACGGAAGAAAAATTTCCCAGGTTTTGAGAAGGATTCAACTAGTGAATTGCTTAGGAAACCAAACATTTGGTAATAAATTGGGAAATAGATCCATGGGATTCTACCCACCTTTCTTGGAGATGGCTGTCTCATTCACATCCCATTCTCCGTCTGCAGTGAAAAGGCCACAGAATGGGATGTTTTGTGAGATAATAATTTCGTCATTATTAAAGTCATAGAATCAAAGACTTCCAGAAAGGATCTTAAAGACCATCAAGTCTAACCATTCATCTGACACTCTTATTCCCTCCATAGTAACACTGTCAAGTGGTCCATCTTCCTATATCTAAAAACCCAGGCTACTTAATCTTTGATCAGCTGATTGCTATCCCCTGTAACTTCTACCCTACAGTCCAAACGGAATAAATCTAGTGTCTCTTCCACAGAATCCTTAAAGAATTTGAAGAAATCTATCACGTTCCCCCTGAGCGCCCTCTCTCTTCCAGGCTCAACATTGCCAACATTTTGAACTTTTTTTTTTCATATGACATGGCTTTGGGTTCACTGTTCTCCTGATTTCTCTCATTTTCACTCATTTGAGAAAGTTACAACTTATATTTACACATTATGTTTATAATTATATCTATATAATGTATGGCAATCTGAAATGAAAACAATATGCTAGCTGTAGCAACTGCAGGACACATCCTATTAAAGTCTCTATTCAAGTGTCATTGCTGCTTCTGAGAGCCTTCCCTAACTACACTATCTAAATTCACCACTCACACCCATCACCCTCCATTCCCTTATCCTGCTTTTGGGGCACTTAACACATTATACATTATCCGTGCGATTGTTGGCTTGCTTACGGTCTTCTACCTCACTGGAATTAAACTTTGACTTAGTCACTGATAGATCCTTACTACCCCATAATGTTGCCTGGTACATAGTAAGTGCTCAATAAATATTTGTTGAATGAATAAAAGAATGACAATGAATGAATAACCAAACTAATTAATTGACCCATACTGAACGTTTTTGCTCAGAATTTTCAAACCTCTTTTTAAAAACTGCTTGCTGCCTGAACCAAGTCTTTTCAATTCTGTGCTCATTCTCTTTAAAGTCTTCCAGTTTTGAGGAACAGGAATTCATTTAAGTTACCTCAATTAATAGGGGTTTTACGGTAGCAGCATGTGTGCCTAGGACCTAAGACACAGCTAATAATCTGGCCACAAAAGAGCAGAAACCTTAGCAGAGCTAGACCTTAGAGCAGAAAAACAAAAATAAAAATCTTATCTGGAATCCAAGGCAGCACTATCTAGGACCACTACTGCATGAGTTTGTCTATCTTGTCTCATATCATTTAGCATCATGTCATTAACATGCTTCCTACTTTCTTCCTGTCTGCTTCCTTCTGTCTCTAGTGTTCATTCCTTACCTTTACCCTGCATATCTTTTTTCTACCCACAGCTTCTGCTTATTCATTTCTACTGCAAGCTGCCCCTACCTTCTTCCTCATGGTTTGACGTTTTTATGGCCTTCCTCTACATGCCCTTTCAGGTTTTATTCCCACAGCCTCAATCTTTTCCTTTCCCAATTCAGATGCCTGGGAGCAAGAATATGATTAGCTCAGGGATTTTGGTTGTTGATAAGTTACAAAACCGAGCAGGACCCTGTGGGGCTCCTGGGCACAGAAGCCTTTCTGTCCCCCATTTCTTGTTCATAGGGAACAGACTCCAGCCTCCAGCCTCCATGACCTTCCTTGAGTTCCAAAGGGAAAGATTCGAACAGTCGCTAATCAAGGGAGGAGCAGGCAAGAAACCGCCTGAGGCGAGATTAACCAGAGAAGCTCCTCTAGACCACCTGAGATTAAAGGAGTGCAGGCCCTGCACACACCCTAATCTTATCAGTAACCTTTGAACCATTACTGTAAAACTCCTCATCAAATCCTCCCAGGTTTGGAACGTAGTTTTTCAGGGCAGGAGCCCACTGTGTCTCCCTTTGCCTGGCAAAGCAATAAAGCTATTCTTTTCCACTTCACCCAAAACTGTCTCCGAGATTTAATTCAGCGCTGGTGGTACAGAGGCCAACACTTTGACACCCGTTAGTTGGTTTGGGTTTTGGTTTGGTTTTTGGGTTTTGTTTGTTTGGTTAGATTTGGGGGTACCGATCTACACCACAGGTCACTAACCAGCCTATGAATTTTGCTTCACTGGATCAGGTGGCCTTCTCTGGTCCTAGGTAGGCATAGAGAATTGAGTCTAGTTATTCAAAATAGGACCTTTCAGGGCATCCTATTCTTCACAAACTGTGGTAGGGCCATGTCACTTAGAAGGGGCTGTGAGTATAACAATCACCGTGATAGACATGTCTGGTTCATTCTTCAACTTGATTGCTGGTACCCACACTCTTCTTATACACATGTCTGGGTGTAGCAAAAGAATGCTTCTTTTGTGCATAATCTTAGGCTCACAAAAGATTATCACATTTGTATAGTAAGAGAAAGGGATGCAGCATGAATATTAAAGAGGCATTCTAGATATTGGGCATTTCCATCTTCTTGGACTTCTTCCAGATAGCCCCATAAAATTACCATGCTGCCAGTCTTTGACAATCAGAGCCTTAATACTGTCTATTAATACAATTTGGCTGGTACCACAATTTACTCATGAGTATGATCAGGTCCCACATGTGACCTGGAAGGCTCACAAAGTGCCAGCTGTTGGAAGAAAGCTCTTCTTGCACCAAGGTTACGTGATAGTCTTGTATTTCCTTCTCTACCTTGAGCAAGGCAGCCCTGGCTTGACATTTGTTCCTCTCAGTGTATGTTATCCACTACCATGAGAGACAACCTCTGAGGTTACGTCCAAATGGCACAAATTCTGAGACCCAAGGAACCATAGGCAATGAATTAATTAACTCCTTTGTCAGCATATACCACTGGATATTAGCATTTTATCATCCGTTTGGAAAGGAATCTCTCACCGCCATCCATCTAGCTGATAAATACTAATTCCATATTGACCACGTTTTATTATAACAGTCTGTCTTGGATCATTCCACTCCCAGCATCAAATTTCTGTAATAATTAGATTTTTTAAATTTACACTTTCACTTAAATTTCTTCTTGTTATATTAGGCCTACTCTCAAGGCTGTCAAGATCTTTTTTAGATCATATGCTTAAATATCTCTTAATTGATTTTCTTCATTTCCTCTGTTATTGATTTATTCAATTCTTCAGCATCTCTCACTTTGACAACTGTAGTAACAATATAACTAATCTTACCGATTTTTTTCTCTTCCACAACGAATACACCTTTCTCTCAACTTCCTAAAAAGCTCTTCTAAAATGCAAATTTGATTTTACCTTTTATCTCCTGCCATTTACTCTCTTACATCCCCCTAAATGCACCTCAATTTCTCATGTCTCTATGCCTTTGCCCTTCCCACTGATTGGAATATTCTTTTTTTTTTTTTTTTTGGACAGGGGTCACCTCTTCTGTAAAACCTCCTTGATTAATTCCTTTCCTCCAACAAAGATACTGTTCTCTACTGTATATTAGTGTATCTTGTATATTCTTTTATTATTCATATATCCTGGTATATAATAATTACTTTTTATATCTCATTTATTGACCTGTCTCTCCTGTTAGACTCCAAGTTCCTTCAAGATAGAAACTGTCCTGTAGTCATCTTCATATTTTAGTTCTCAGCTGAGTGTATGTCCAGCAATTGTTTATTGAATTGAATTTGAACTTCTCTAGTGTATAACAAAGTCCCAAACATCTGGCTGTTGTGATAGTAAATTTTCTGTTCTCCCCTTCTGACACCCAAGAGCAGTGGGTATAGAGCATAACCCTTTACCCCTTTCCCAATTTGATATTCGTTTCTGTTCCTTGTTCGTCATTTCCTGTTTTATCTGTTGCTACTTTATACTCAACTAGAAAGCCAGTGGCTAGTTTACCCTTTGTTAATTACAAACTAAATATCTTTGACCAAGGAGGAACAATTTTGAATTAAGACCCTCTTTTCTCTGTGTAATGAAGTTTCATGACTGAAGTTTGTACAACTCTGATTCTGAGTATTTCCCAGGCTCTCAGATTCTATTTGGTGAAGCATATGGCAAAGAATAAGAAGGAAGAGGTTGGGTCCTGAGTACCATCCTCCATGTTAGGTTAGCTCCCTTCTTCAAGCTAACTCCTAATTCTTCAGGATCCTTACTCAGGGTGCCAGGAAACTTCCCCAGGTGCCATTACCTTGAGCAGTAACTCACTGGAAAAGTATTTTGATGTCATGTCCTTTCCTTGATGGTCGATTGAGCAGGGAAGTGGGTTGTTGGTCATAATCAATAAGGTCTTATCCTGATCATACTCTGTTACTTTCAATGTGAAGCTTTGAATTTTCCTGTTTCGAGCCAGGAATTTATGCAGTGCAGTGGGCTTCAAAGGCTCATAGTACTGGGCCTGAGCAGACAGAAAGATTTCCAGAGAGACAAAGGGATTAGTTCAAGAGCAGATTAACAAATCAGTTGGCTAATCTTTTGCCTCTATGGGGTAGGGATAGAAGCCGGACAGGGGCTGGGTTTAATAGAAAATGTCTGAAGCTCTCTGTCCCTTTCTTCTCTCAGAGCTTTTCCCTGCAAACAGACCAAGGGGCTGGGGAAATGAGATGGAAAAGTTTCCACATTAAAAGGAGCGAGATGACTTCATTCTTGTGGAAAAGTTGTGCCCAACATTGTGCCCAAGAAAACAGGGCAAGCAGAAGTTTCTATGTTCAACCTAAACGGCCTTCTCTACAACTCACTCTGAGGCAGAGGGGGGAGACTGCCAGGAACCAAATCTCCTAGTTCAGAGAGCCCTGAGGGGGCCAACACAGCCCTTATCTGCATCTTCCTACCCACCAACATTTCTCCACAGGCACAACCACATTAATATGCAGAATAAGCACAAAGTTAAAAAAAGGAAAAGCAGTCACAAAAGACAGCATGTCACTTAAGATGTAGTGGGGGAAGGGGCATGCCCACTAAACTTGCTTTTCCATCAGTAGGAGGAAGGTGGAGGATTAGAGAGAGAGGAAGGGAGAGGGAGAGAACAAAACACTTCCTGATTCGAAATATGTTTTCTCAATTAAAAAAAAAAAAAAATCAGCTGCAGGGACCACCTTCTTCCCAGTCCCGCCCTCCTCCCTCACCACCATTCCCAACAGTGTCCTGAGACAGCTCTGCTTCCCTGTCCTAGGAGGATGCACAGTCACAGAAGCTGGTGACACTTGGAGGCACTTGGGATACTCTGCAGTGGGCCTCAGCTGAAACTTGCTGTTGGAGATCTTGGGGGAATACTTTTATCACCTACCAAATTTGGATGGACTGTGTAATGGTGAAGGTTCTCTAGAACAAATTTTGATTGCCCGACTGCATCAAAAATCTAGAGACAATAATCAAAATTAGTATTTCAAGTTGTACCTATTCTAAACAATATTCCATTCCTTACCTCACCTTAGTCTGGCTAAAGCCTGGTCTCTAACTTAAATTAAGTGAGAAGAACTCCATGCTCTGCACCCTGGGTTTCTGGAATGAGAGCCATAGCATGGAGAGCTAGGTTCTAAGGCACCCTGACAGGGTAGCTTGTACATGGAAATGTGGACCAGCTTTGTGAAATGTTAGGAGCTGTTAGGAAGTGAAGGGGTGAAATAGACAAGGGCAGCATCAAAGTTTAGACCGGGACAAATCACCCCTAGAGCTCACACCTCTTTCTTCTGCCTTTTCCATCTCTATAGAAGGGAAATCAGATGAAAAACAAAACAAAACATGCAAAATCAGGTGAAAAACAAAACAACCTTTAAGGAGAAAAACAAGTTACAGAAGGGCAATAACTTAAGGGTTGTCAGTGAAAGGAAGCCTGGGGGATAACTGCTTTCGGGGCTGGGGGCGGCACACAGAAGGGAGAAACAATGGTGCAGTCTGCATTTTTGAATATTTCTGTGACATATGATTCTTCCAGAAATGTGGCAAAAAGTAATTGAATTTTGGTAACCCTTCTGTCTACCACTTTGTGTTTTTCTGCTGGTGGTGGTGCTGGTGATTGGTGGATTGCTTGAGTGTCATGTCTGGTGGTAGAGTTGCTGGACCTCCTCCATCTCCTTCTGCTGACCCCCCGGGGCTGTTGCCTGGCCTCTAGCTTAGCCCCAGGTTATCTAAGGATAAATCAAAGGGACAAGAACACAAGGAGATAAAAGCTCTGAGTTATCTCCTTCGGGCTTGGCCTAATCAGGAATCAGATAAAGAGCACAATCCTGTATGTGGATGAGCATTTCTAAAGATTGCCATGCCCCCAAGGAGGTGATATAGTAAGCTGGGATTCAGAAGAAAGGGAACTCACACTGAACAGGTGAATGCGGCAAGAAGGTGAATGGAGAAGAGGGAGATAGTAAGAGTGGGACAGAACTGTGTGATGAGGGGAGGAAAATGCCAGGAGTTGGCAATTTCCAGGGCTTGGAGGAGGACTGTGGGGAGGATTAGCAGAGATATGCCATACATTCTTTTAGGAATGCTGGGATGAAATAGGGGACAAATCCAAAGATGCAATGATTTCATTTGTGTTACCTTCTGTAAAACTGAAGTCCCTTTGTTCAAAATAAAAATACATTTGAAAAACTGGCTTCACAGATATGACATATATATTTAGAATCACAGACGTCTCGGAAAAATTTATTTGGGAGAAGATGTGAAGACTTTTCCTTTATAGTTGTTTTTTTTAATTAATTTTTTGGGGAAAGTCTCTGGGAAAAATGTTTTGACTCCCAAATTTTTCTAAGGTATTGCATCTTGTTTCCAAATTAGTCTCCAGTAGTTGACTAAATCCATAAGAATGTCCAAATTGGAGTATGTTTTTAGTTTTATGTTGAATTGTACTATCTCTGGCTGATGAAATAAAAGTTGACCTGGAAAATTCACTTGAATATGATAAACCTTGGGAAGCAACCAAGCTATCCAAAGGAGTTTTGTTGCAAGAAGTGACCACAAAATCAAGTTTAAGTTAGGGTTTAACACTCGCTCATCCCCTAAAATAGATTTCTGGTCCCTGGGTTTTGATTCTTTGCTGATATGTCCCTGTCTCTTCCCTTTTCTATGTCTCTGTTTCTCTTTCATAAAATTAGATAAATTAACGTTGCTTTCTATATAAATCTTGACCCCTTTTTGCTTTTCAACAGGAAGTTTGTGAGACCCAGCTTATAAAGTAGTCTAAGCAATTCCAAAGAAAGGTTATAAGTGAACATTGCTAATGCTCTTTCTTACCTCATCACTATCAACAATTGTTTCTTTCTCAGATTTAACTGGGCTAGTTCTTGAATTCTTTGACTTGCCATACTGAAACCTGAAAAAGAGGCAGAATATCGAATTATTTTTTTCTTACTCAGAGTCTTGGTCTTCTACATGTTCTCAACCTCTCTCAATGAAGTTTGGGGACATGACTTAGAAGAGCCCAGTTTGGGTGATCACTAATTGCGTATGTATGGGTAGTAAAGAACAGGACTCATTATTCAGCCTGCATGCTGGGCTCTTCAGTGTGAAGAGTTAATCAAGTGGGACCTCTTGAAGACATGGTGACAACTGATAAGTTGATTTCTTCTAAAATAGGGGTTTTAAGAAATGCAAATTAAAACCACAATAAGCTATCACCTCACACTTGTCAGAATGGCTATTATCAAAAAGAACACAAATAACAATTGTTGCAGAGGATGTGGAAAAAAGGGAGCCCTCATACACTGTGGGGATGTAAATTGGTGCAGCCACTATGGAAAACAGTATGGAGGTTCCTAAAAAAATAACTAAAAATGGAACTACCATGAGACCCAGCAATTCCACTCCTAGGTATATATCCAAAAAAACCCTGAAGATACTAATTCAAAAAGATACATGTACCCTAATATTCATAGCAGCATTATTTACAATTGCCAAGATATGGAAGCAACCTGAGGGTCCATCAACAGACGAATGGATAAAGAAGATGTGGTATATATGTACAATGGAATACTACTCAGCCATAAAAAGAATGAAATTTTGCCATTTGCGACAACATGTATGGTCTTGGAGAGTATTATGCTAAGTGAAGTAAGTCAGGCAGAGAAAGACAAATATTATATGATATCACTTATATGTGGAATCTAAAAAATAAAACAAACTAGGAAATATAACAAAAAAGAAACAGACTCACAGATATAGTGAACAAAAAGTAGTGGTCACCAGTGGGGAGTGGGAAGGGGGAGGGGCAAGATAGGAGTAGGGGATTAAGAGGTACAAAGTACTATGTATAAGATAAATAAGCTACAAGGATATATTGTACAACACAGGGAATATAGCTAATATTCTATAACTTTAAATGGAATATAACATTTAAAAATTGTGAATCACCATGTTGTATACCTGAAACTTATATAATATTGTACATCAACTATACCTCAATTAAAAAAAAAAATAGGGGTTTTAGACCACTCAAGGAACTGGTCTAGTAGACTGCTTAGGCAAATCCTTTTGGGCAACTGGACAATCATAATACCCTTAAAGACCACCTACTGTTTTGAATGTCTACCTGCATACTCTTCTCCACATGGAAACAGCTCTGCCCTTGCCAATAATTAACCAATGATTCCATGAGAGGGGATACAGTTAGTGGAACTTCCCAACTAAATTTCCAATTCTTAATGACCATGCTTGGATTACTGGTTCCCTCATGTACCTAACCACATCTAAGTTTCCCTACCTAGAATTAAGGTAATAAAAACAATCATCAGTGGCAAATATTCTCATAATCTAAACTTTCATTTACTTTCCCATCTCCCTCTCCCCCAGATACCAGTTCCCTTTGGAGAAAAAGGGCAAAAGTTGCAATATTGAGTAACAAAGTATTTTGGATTCCTTGACCAATTCTTACTAAACCCATTTACTGCCCTAACATAGTGAAAGATGCTCATCAGTAAGATTGGGTTACTTAAAATAAATAGCCTGCTTTCTCTTTGGAGGTTAAACTAGCTTAAATTAAGTAGGACCCTGGAACTACCTCAACTGAACCTCTCTCCTTTAAAAATGAGGGTGGCAGAGTAAAGACCAAAACAAGAAAAGTAGAAATGGCCAAGCTATGTAGTTGATAGGTCAATGGGCTATAGCATGGTATAAATAATCCCAAATCCAGGATCAAATCCCATCCAAGGATGGCTCACTTCCATCTATTGCTGGCCACCAGCTGCATCATTAACTCAGGCCAGAGGTCTTAAAAATAGTCCCCAGAAGAGAGGGTGACACATTGTGGGTAGACCAAAATAAATTCACCCCCACTTAACATCGTAGAGTTGGTGCCCTTTTGATGTGTACTATTACCTTAAGTTATCTAATAATTAACACTATATTATAGGCTTTATTGTAGCACTTTTCAAAATGATTCTTTGGTATCTAAGAGGCAGCACAGGATCCCAGATACTCTTGTTCAAGGCCAAGTTAAGGCATAGAACTGCATAAAAAATGCTTCTTCAGCCCAGGAGCATCCATATTTGACAGCCCGGCGTTTTTCTTTTGGTAAAGCTACTCTAGTTGCTGTATGAAGCACAGATCAAGATCTGATTTTTGATCCAAGGACAGTAAGTCAATTAAAATGTTTTTAATGAGTGTCTACTCTATGACTAGTACTGTTCAAAGTGATATGGACTACAAAATGAGTCTGTATAAGAAGGTATTCATAACTTAGTTGGGCAAACAAGACTACACACTTGGCCTGTCTCCTTTGGCCCATTACTGTTCACTGCTAAGTGGGCCAACCCAAGGCAAATATTCACCCAGAGGCCAAACTCAGTGCCTCTAAATAGTCCACGTTCTGCAGGGGTTCAGTTCAATCCAAACATTCTTTTCTTAGCACATTCTTTGTGCTCAGCCCCATTCTTGATCCTGTGTGGGAAACAAGAAGAGACTTATTGATGCCGTTGTGAAGGCAGAAAATGCACAAGACATGATGATCCTTGCCCTCAAGGACCTAAGTTTAGTTGGTAAATGTGGGGAGGGAAGAGAAAGTGATTGTTAAATGTGAAACAATAATGACAAATACATGCTAACATATTTGGCAAGTCAATTCATTTCTTGGGGCCTCAATTTCCTCATCTGTAAAAATAGAGTTAACCAAATGATTTAAAGGTGACGTTCTAATTCCACGACAGTGGTGAGATTTACCTATATAAAGACCTGAAATAAAATTAATTCACGTGTCAGTTGCGGGAGAAATTTGGAGGAGTAGCCATCCTTTAATGTATACCTCCCCTCTCAATATAATCATACTTTTCCAGATATTAGTCCTGACTGGAAGGTTATTTTGTTTTTGTTTTTTTGCTGTTGTTGTTTGAAGTGGTAAGACATAAAAGTGGGGAGGTAGGATGAGATCAAATAATGGGGGCCCTGAAAGTTAAGGAGAGCTTTGATAAGGCCTATTAGCCCAAGCTCCTATAAAGCCTATGGGTTTGGAGGAAAGATCTATATTAATGTTAATAGTTTTGATAGGTGATTGCTCAGGCTTTATGTCTAGTTTGAGTGTCTAGACACAAACCCTAAATATGACTATCTAGAGTTTATCACTAGACTGAGTTAACCTCTGAAACTTCCCTTCAAGGGAAATTGACTAATAAGCTTTTCACCCTTTTCTCACCTTTAGTTTTTCTGGAATTGTGAATCCAGCTCACGTGTATATTGAAACTAAAATAAGTAGGAGCCAACAAATTGGGGGATATAAGGCTTGTGCTGTTTGTCTGCAACCCAGTGTGGGGAAAAACATCACACAAACACAAAAACTACATCTAAAATAAGAATAGAAAGATGGAGTGTACAATACCTTGAAGGACATTAGGAAAGCTTAGCTCAGGGAAGAAGGGGAAATTCCTTGACATGGAAACTGTCCATTTTGAAAATATTCTAGAGGAGACACAGGGAATTTGTGATGAAAGGGCAATCTAGAATGCTGAGGTGTTCTATGTTGGAGTCAGAGTTTGAAAAGTCCAAAGATTTCAAACAAAATCTGCTACAATCTGCTCCAGTTTGTTTTTTTAACCTATGACTCCCCAACATACACACACACTGACCCTTTCACTGTATCTTTTTGAAAAAAATTTATTGAAGTATAGTTGATTCACAATGTTGTGTTAATTTCTGCAGTACAGCAAAGTGATTCAGTTTACATGTATATATACATTTTTTTCATATTCTTTTCCATTATGGTTTATCACAGGATATTGAATACAGTTCCCTGTGCTATACAGTAAGGATATATTTTCACTGTATCGTAATCAACCCCTGCCTTAGCCAATGTTTTTACCCTTTTCCTCAGACACAGTGAACATTTATTTCTCTTATTCTCCAAACTTAAAACTCTCTCCCCAACCTCTTCAAACCATTTGAGTCTTCTTCTTTACTTACGTAACTACTTAGGCCTTTCTTCTTCAGAGAAGACTTTCCACATCAATCTAATCCCAAATTCTAGCCTGCAGGCACTGTTTTTTTGTGCACGCAATTATATAGTAAATTGTTATTCTACGTATGCTTTTCTTATATTCAGGTTGTTTGCTCCCTAGGCAGTAAGCTCCTTGAAAGTGAAATATGAATTATATACATATTATGTTTGTTCCACCCACAGTGCTTTATACATTAGGCATTCAAAATCAATATTTGTTTATTTCAATATATTTGCCAAACATCTATGACATGTTAGGCACTGTCGTAGGTAATGGGAACCAAATAAAAATTAAATGTAGTCTTCGACCTCAAGGAGCTCACAGTGTAACCTAGAAGACAGACCAGGAAAGAGTGGAATGCAACACGTTGCAATGGGCATGTTAGAGAGAAGTTCAGGATGCTAGCGGAGTAGAGAGGAAGAGCACTTAACCTGGATGAGGAGAGACAGGGAGAGGTTTGGAACTAATCCCTAAAGTGAGCCTGGAAAGATGAGTATGAGTCAACCAGGTGAAAAGAAGAGGAAATGGGCATTTGAGAAAGAGGGAGCAACACAAGCTAAAACATGAACATAGAATAAAGCATGTCTTGTTTAGGAGCATTGCCAGTAACCACAGTATGCCTGGAACATAAGATTTAGTGAACGGACTTCCCTAGTGGCGCAGTGGTTAAGAATCCGCCTGCCAATGCAGGGGACATGGGTTCGATCCCACGAAGATCCCACATGTCGTAGAGCAACAAAGCCCGAGCTCTACAACTACTGAGCCTGCGCCCTAGAGCCTGTAAGCCACAAACTGAGCCCGTGCACCACAGCTACTGAAGCCCGCGTGCCTAGAGCCCGTGCTCCGCAACAAGAGAAGCCACCGCAATGAGAAGCACGTGCACCGCAACCAAGAGTAACCCCCACTCGCCACAACTAGAGAAAGTCCGCGCAGCAACAAAGACTCAACGCAGCCAAAATTAATTAATTAATTTAAAAAAAAAGATTTAATGAAACGGTAGCAAGGGATGAGACTAGAGAGGAAGCCAGGGTCTAAATCCTAGAGTGAAGTCCCTAGAAGAAGCTTGTAGGTTATTCTATGAATAATGAAGTACTATGGAGGGATGTTAAGTAGGGATACTTTGAACAGTATATATTTCTAAAATACAAAAATGGTGGCCATGTGAACTATAGATTGGAAAGATGCAGAGGCATTTGAGAAAGCTAGTTAGTATTGAGGAAGGGTTGAGAAGGGTCTATGGCAATTTTTGCCACTCACCCCTTTTTCCTAGCCCTGGATGACTTATTCAAAGATGGCCAACCAGATTCTTTCTACTAGGAATTTGAAAATTTGATAAAGACAGAGAGATGAAAGATGATTGTAGCTGAGTTACCTTACCCAACGTCCCAGACAGAAAGTTTGAGCTCCACCTGCTAAGGTCCCCAGAAACGCCTCAGATCTAGTCTTCCTTAAAGCATGGTTATTCAGTTTTCCCTCCAATTCTGTGAGCTTTCCCAATGTCTTTTCAAATAAATACCCCTTTTTTGCTTAAATTAGTCAGTTTGTTTCTGTTTATTGCAACCTAAAAAGCCTGAACTGATATAAGGTCTAAAATAAGGTAGTGGCAATGAAGAAGGATAAAAGAAGGAGATCTGAAAGATGTTAGAAAGGTGGGATTAATAAGACTTGGTAACCGGTTGGATCCATGGGCTCATGAATATTATAGTCACATTTCTAGCTCAGTTACCTGAGTGAATGTGGGTGCAATTTACTAAAATGTAGCATAAAGAAGATGGAGTCAGTTGATGAATTTTGGTTTTGGTCCACTGAGTATGAGATGCAGGTGGGGACAGTGTCGAGTAAATGGCTTAAAATACGCTTTTGGGAAAGAATTACACATTTGGGAATCAGCATCAAGTATATATTCTAGCTGAAAGTATTGGAGCCAATGAGCTTAAGCAGGAGAAACGGTGGGCTGAAAAGACACTAAGGCACGGGACAGAGCCTCAGATAAAGCAAACACTAAAAGAAGAACATCACGAGTGGATGGTGTAAAGAATGCCAAAAAGGAGTGGCCAGAGGTTGGAGAACCAGGAGAAAGGAGCCCCAGAAATCACGGGAAGAGATGAGAAAAGACAGGAGAGCCTCTACCTTAAAGCATATAAACTGCAACTTTTGAAGGTACAGAAAACGATTAAAAACTCACAGAAAGTATCAAAGCTTAATAAGCAAGCCCATGCTACCAGTTATAAGGCAGATAAAACAGATCCAAAAAACCTGCTAGGCTTGAGCTCATGGCAAAGCCAGGATTTGCTTGAACAGAGACCATCTGAGAGAAGATAATGTGAATGTATCATACATTCTCCCCTGACTGTCTTCTTTCCAAACACAGGAGCTGCATCCACCAAAACTCAGGTTGGTCACCCCTTTCTACTACCCCTTAGGTGTTGATCTATGATGGGACCTAAGAATTGTTCCTCCTCAACCCTTCATCTCCACAACTTTCTATGTCTAGATGGAGACCTCACAGGCCAGGTAAACACTGGGTAGTAAGGATGGGGTGCTTGGGGTGGCATAGAGCATTTTGGGAGTATTAGGTGAGGGCAGGAGGCAGGAAGAACTCTTTGTGGAACCATTTTCTTCCTCTCCTCCTATTTCTAACTGCTTATAAAACAGAAACTTCTTTCCATTTAAAAGTATTGGTATGGTAGCATCTTCCCTTCTTCTCTGAAAAGAAAAACTATGGCATATAGTACTGAGCAAGGGTAGGTAATACCAACTTTGGCTCTTGCTTTCCCAAACAACCTGCCAGCAACACGTGGTAGGTTACCTGGGGGCTAGGGGGATGTATTAAGAAGCCAAATTTATATTCAGGTCCCAGCCACAGACTCCAAACTAGCCTCTAGCAAAAACAGATACTTCGAAATTATTTGATTTTTGTATTTTTTTTTTTTTTGCGGTACGCGGGCCTCTCACCGCTGCGGCCTCTCCCGCTGCGGAGCACAGGCTCCGGATGCGCAGGCTCAGCGGCCATGGCTCATGGGCCCAGCCGCTCCGTGGCATGTGGGATCCTCTGGGACCGGGGCACGAACCCGCGTCCCCCGCATCGGCGGGCGGACTCTCAACCACTGCGCCACCAGGGAAGCCCTGATTTTTGCATTTTTAAAAAAATTGCTTCGGAACCTGTAGGGGGAGGAGGTATATTTGGTACGTCAACTACCTCAACATCCTGGCTGCAGTGAATGCTGCAGCTGTAGTGTGAATGTTCTACATTGGTTCAGATACCAGCGAACAAGGAAATAGGGGTTTCAGGAAATTATCTCCATGGTAAAGCAAAAATGAAAGCCTGGTAGAAACTGGAGCCTGGGCAGAAAGCTTTGCCTAGCAACCTGCCTTCCATCTGCGGACAGAGTGGGACCAGGGTTTAAACATTCATTCATCTCATCTGTTGATCAATACCAAATCTGAACAGAAGTAGCATTATTCAGCAATGAATGAATGGAAAATGACTTTCAGAGTTAATGAATTTTATGAGGAGAATGTAGCCACAGCAATAGCCACTGTGGAATAAATATGGAGCTAAGAAAGACTATCAGAAATAGAGACATATGAAGAAGATCAGGAGATTGGGAACCTGGGCAATTCAAGGCCATGAGATTCGTTTGTAGATCTGTCTATTTAAAATATGGGGATATCTACTCACAAGACAGAGTGGAAGCTGTCTCTCTACACAGAGCTTTCATTCAATTTATCACAGGAGTGTAAGGGACATGGGGGCCAAAGGAGAAACAAAAGGGAAGAAAATGGGTTTTTAAAAATATACAAGATGGACAGTAAGGGATAGAAGGTGGTCTCAGGGAAAACCTTGGGACTGAAGCCGCTCACCATGGCAAGTTTCTAAGTGTTGTGACTGGGATGCTATTTGGACGAGCAGAAGATGTGTTTTCCCATTTACGGCACCTTCCCAACCCCACTGACACATTTCATTCTCTTGTATCTTTAGAGCCTTTCTCCTGATCTAGCTCAATGGCACCACAGAACAAGGTTGCAGATTCTTAGCTTGTAAGTCCAAGCATCGAAGACCCAACTGTAAGACAGAATGGTTCAGGAAATAGATGTGATCAATAAAGATGCCTCTCTCCAAGAGAGAAGAATATTTGTCAGTATTACAGAATGCTACCCTGATATGGGAGACACAGTGTCACAATTCATTGACAAGATTGAGTTCACCCACAAAAGGTAGACTCTGGGCAATTAGCACTGATTTATTGGCATCTCAGTAGGCTGAAAAAAACAAGCTTTCTCCCACCCTCTTTTTTATTTTCTTGATCCTTCCAGTTCTTTCAAATAACATCAGACTTTTCATAGTGTGATAGCCAGCAACAGTGATGTAGGATAATACATAATCATACCAAACTATATGTCTTCCTGTACATTACATTTTCACACCAAACCATATATTGAATTTCAGTGTTGACAAAAACTTTAAAAACTTCAATACTTTGTATTGTAGACTTAGGGTGAGGGGGGTTGGGAATGTGGAAGGATCTCTTTAGGAAGCCTCTTCTTTCTCACTTTTCCACTTTGTTTTCCCTCAAGAAGCAAATTCATATCACTGTTGGGGCTTCCTTTGTATTTGGAGAGATCTTATACATTAAAAGTTCACATAAATGGTTTCACTCATTCCTCTGTTCAGGCTCTGGCCCTCTATTCTCCATGTCTCCCTTTTCTCCATGTGGCAGGCCAATCCAGAAATTTGAATTTGAGTTCTGATAGAGGGAAGAGGCCCCTCAGACACGGCTTTCTCTCACTATTTTAGGTATTAATATATGGTATTTGTTGCCACCATTTGCTTTTTATCATTCTGCTCAGCAATGGCTACAGGCCAGGACTTCAAACTATGAAAGCTTCAGACTCACATTTATTCATTTATTTGTTCATTCATTCAGCAAATACTAAATATTTATCAAACACCTGCTGTGGGACTTCCCTTGTGGCGCAGTTGTTAAGAATCCACCTGCCAGTGCAGGGGACATGGGTTCGAGCCCTGGTCCAAGAAGATCCCACATGCCGTGGAGCAACTAAGCCTGTGCACCACAACTACTGAGCCTACGCTCTAGAGCCCATGAGCCACAATTACTGAGCCCGCGTGCCACAACTACTGAAGCCTGCATGCCTAGAGCCCGTGCTCCACAAAGAGAAGCCACCGCAATGAGAAGCCCCCACTCACTGCAACTAGAGAAAGCCCGCATGGAGCAACGAAGACCCAACGTGGCCAAAAATAAATAAATAAATTTATTTTTAAAAAAAAACAACAAAAAACCCTGCTATGTGCCAGGGCCTCATCTAGGCTCCAAGAATACAGTAGTAAACAAAACAGACAAAAATCCCTATCCTCTTGGAGCTTACATTCTGGTTGGGGACCAGATGCAATTGCAGTTTACATCTGCTCTCGGTTGCTAACGGATATCTCAGACTTGACAAGTTCAAAATAATTCTTGATTCTCCCTCCCCATCATTCCTCCCTCAGTCTTTCCCATCTCAAGAGGTGGCACTGCCATCTATTCTATTGTTCAGGCAGAAAACTTTGGAGTTATCCTTGATTCCTCTTATTCCCTCAACTACACATCCAATCTATTCATCGTCAAGACCTATTGATTCCATTATCCAAATGTGTTCCAAATCTGACTGCCTTCCAACCACCCTGGTCCAAGCCAAAGCTTCCTTTCACTATGGGCTGCCTAAAAACAATTGCAGCTTTCTTTGTGATGAATCTCCTTTGCAGGAGATGTGGGAAAGGGGAAGTAATGTTAGGGAGTGAACAATATGTCAGGCACAGATTAGATGCCTGTTGTCAGGTCTTATCAGCTCTATTTCCCTTAAGAAATCAAAGACATTTGATAAGAAAGAATTCTAAGTGATCTTTCTCAGGCTTTTAGAAAGAGTCTATGAATTATGGTCCAAGTATTCCATTTCCCTGAGTTTGCATGGTGGGCCTGCTTCCCTTATGTCCTCATGAACACTTGGTTAAACCCAGAGACAGTGTTAAACACACAGGAGAAGGGGAAGGAAAGAAGCAAATGTATTTCTGTAGATAGATCTTTTTCAAATGTAAAAATTAAAAAGTTACAGAATTTTCCTGCTCAAACCCTCTCAATACTTCCTATAGCATTTAAAATAAAACCCAAACTCTTTACTATATTATACAAGATCACCCTTCTCCCTAACTTCATCTCCTTCTAGGCTCTCCATCATGGCAGCAACTCTTGCCATCTTGGACTTCTTGCTATTCCTTGAACACGCTAAGGTCATTCCCTTTCAGGGCCTTTGTTAATTCTAGTCTCTGGAACACTCTTCACCAAGAACTTCCAATGACTTACACCCTCACTCCATTCATTTTTCTGGGCAAGTGTCACCTTATAAGACAGGATTTCCTTAGCCACTCCAAATAGGTACTCTCTCCCAATGAAATTCTATCTCTTTATTATGCTTTATTATTCTTCAAAGCCCTTCGATTTACCTGAATTTATATACTTTTAAATTTATTATCCATCTCCTTTAGAAGAATGTACACTGTAATGTGGCAAGGATTTTGCATGCTTTCTTCACTACTATCTCCCCAGTGCTTGGAAGAGTACTACTTGATACACAGTGGACACTCGGCAAATATTTGTTGATTGAATGAGTAACTGAAAACCCCGCTGAAAAATTCCAAATAGACTATGTGAGGTTGGGGGCTTGATTTATTATTGCTACGCATTGTTGGTGGTACTAAATAGCCATCCCAAACCTTCTTCCTTTTTATCTTGTTCTTAAAGAAGTAGGTGCGAGCAAAAATCAGCGTGGAACCAGAATCAAGGGTTTTATGTGGCTTATCAACAGCCTCCTTGAGGCGTTTCCCTCCCTACCCACCTCTGCTCTGTGCTCTCAGTTTGGCTCTGATATGTCTATTAGTTTTGAGCCAATCACATTTGTGAATACCATAGCAGTATAGCCATGACTAGATGAAGAGGAAGAGGTCTATTCTTACAAGAAGAATGAAACAATACCATTGGAAAGGCTGAAAATTCACTATAGGGAGCCAGCATCTGGTATGCCTTTACTTATGGAGTTAGGCTGGTCCAGAAACAGTGGGAATGCCCTGATCAGCAGGCAGGGCCAACCCACTGGGTGTTTCAAATGAAGAGAGAACTATGGCTTGAAAATGTTAGTTTTAGAAATGATAGAAGGCAAAGTAGTGGCATATCCGTAGACGAATGAAGAGAGATTGACACTCAGGGGAAGACATGAGATCTGAAATGTCAAAACTAGTCTTATACAAAAAGAAAAGAAGAATATCTCTCTGATTTTATATGGATCTAACTGCGTTTACACTTGGGACTAGGATAGGAAAAGGTTGGGGAGATGTTTTTGATGATAGTAGGTCTGGGAAAATGACTGCGTCCTAGAGAGACTTAATGGAAGAGGAAAGGAATGATATTAGGGAACAATTTAGAATTATACCCCAAGAGGGAGCCTGGATCCAGGAAATTTTTTTTTTTTTTTTTTGCGGTACGCGGACCTCTCACTGTTGTGGCCTCTCCCGTTGCGGAGCACAGGCTCCAGACGCGCAGGCCCAGCGACCATGGCTCACGGGCGCAGCCGCTCCGCAGCACGTGGGATCCTCCCAGACGGGGGCACGAACCTGCGTCCCCTGCATCGGCAGGTGGACTCTCAACCACTGCGCCACCAGGGAAGCCCCCAGGAAATTACTGAAAGTCGCCCTCCGATGGTAACAAATAGGAAGTCCTTAATGAGAACAACTGGGGGACTTTGATGATTCCTGGGAATAAAAACTTTGGGGAAGGGATGCTTCAGGAATCCATAAGCAGATAACAGAGAAACTTTGAGTTTTAGGGCCAGTGTAAATATAAGCTAAGGGGAAAAGATATCGATTTGGATTTGAGGAAGCCAATATAGCTAAACAGTTATTGGAAAGCTGATCAAATTAATAGTTATTACATTATTACATGCATTTCAGGTGCTCAAATTCATAATTCGGGATGTGAAAATAGCCTCTAAGTAGTGACTAAAACAACATTTGCACTTTACGTGATTGGATCTGCAAGGAATCCAATCAATTTCCCCAGTGCCTGGCCTCTACCCCTTACATGTCCAGACATCTTTGAGTGGTTACCAATATGCTGGAGATCAGAGTAGAGAACAGTCTTCCTTCTTCTTTCTTACTGCATAGTCTTAGGCAGCTCCTCAACACGTACAGACTTTAACTTTTACTTGAGACTTTGACTTCAGGGGAGAGACACCAGTTGACGGGGTGCTAGAGTTGGCCCACAGATAACCTTTAGGGGTTGTAGGAGATTCTATGTTGGTCCATGAGCACTTCTGGAAGTTCTCCTGGGAAGTTTCATAACTCAATTTATAAAAAGAAAAAACATATAGGCATACACTATATGAGATTAAAACCTAACCCAATCAAAACCTCAATTAATATAGGGGAAAATATTCACACATGGAAGAGAAACACATTACCCTGTTCAAAAACTGTTTGGTCAGATACTTCAATTCACACAATTAAAACATTCAATAACACTAACTTTTGAATATTTGGCATAGTAAAAATGCTTGTATGGGTTTTTATCGCTGAATGTCGTGAGTCTAACAGGTTCCATAGGAAAAAAATACAACATCTAATTACACTAAAGGGCTTAATAGCATACTAGATACTAAGGAAGAAAATCTCAGTAAATCTGACAACATAACAAAAGAAACTATCCAAACTGAAGCATATAGAGAACATATGAAATACATAAGAAAAATAAACAAGGCCTCATGACCTGTAGGACAATATCAAATGGTCTAACCTATGTGTAATTGGAGGCCCTGATAAGTGGGGAAGGGAAGATATTTTAAGAGATAATGGCTGAAAAGTTTCCAAATTTGAAGAAAAATATCAATCAACCAATTCAGGAAGCTCAACAAACCCAAAGCAGAATAAACAAAAAGAAAATGGTACTGAGAAACATTATACTCAAATTTCTGAAAACCTGTGATAAAGCAAAGGGGGAAAAATGTACACAACTGTTTAGTCTGGTTTAAGGGTAGATACCATTCTTACAACTTTTCTCTAAATTTTAAATTCTATCAAAATGAATAGTTACCAAAAAGACAAGATGTAACCAAAATACTGCTTGATAGCAGGGAAAGTGGCAGGGAAGAGTTCAGAAGTAAACAGTCTTCCTTTTTAACTCCATCTGTTCAGGAGTATATTTCTTAAATTTGTAAAAACGTGCACATTGAAAATTTAAGGGTAATTACTAGAAGAATATGCAGATATATCCCACAGAATATCTTGCTTGTTAATATTATGAATGTTTCCTTGCTTTTAAATACCAATTTATAGAACTATATCATTCAATAAAAATATTTTCCATCCTTATTTATCTAAGAAAAATTTACATTCATTCCACAAAATTCAATACTACTTAAAAAATGTGTTTTATTATTTTTAAGGTGCTATAATTTATTAATAATGGCTTATTTTATTTGTTTAATTGAAGTATAGTTCATTTACAATATTATATTAGTTGCAGGTATACCACTTAGTGATTCAGTATTTTTACAGATTATATTCCATTAAAAGTTGGGAATTCCCTGGTGGTCCCGTGGCTAGGACTTGGTGCTTTCACTGCCGAGGGCCCATGTTCAATCCCTGGTTGGGGAACTAAGATCCCGCAAATTGCACATGGCGCGGCCAAAAAAAAAAGTTGTTACAAGATAATGGTTATAATTCCCTGTGCTATACAATATATCCTTGTAGCTTATCAATTTTATATGTAGTAATTTGTATTTCTTAATCCCATACTCCTAATTTGTCCCTCCCCTCTCCCCTCTCCTATTTGGTAACCACTAGTTTGTTTTCTATATCCGTGAGTCTGTTTCTGTTTTGCATATACATTCATTTGTATTATTTTTTAGATTCCACTTATAAGTGATATCATATAATATTTATCTTTCTCTAACTTATTTCACTAAGCATAATATCCTCTAGGTCCATCTACATTGCTGCAAATGGCAGAATGTCATTCTTTTTTATAGCTGAGTAGTATTTCATTGTATATATAAGCCACAACTTCTTTATACATTCGTCTGTTGATGGACACTTGGGTTGTTTCCATATCTTGGCTATTGTAAATAGTGCTGCTATGAACACTGGGGTGCATGTATCTTTTCAAATTAGTGTTTTCCTTTTTTCTGGATATATACCCGGGAGTGGAATTGCTGGATCATATGGCAAATCTATTTTTAGTTTTTTGATGAACCTCCATACTGTTCTCCATAGTGGCTGCACCAATTTACATTCCCACCAACAGTTGTACGAGGGTTATCTTTTCTCCACATCCTCTCCAACATTTGTTATTTGTAGAATTTTTGATGATAGCCTTTCTTTTTTTTTATTGGAGTATAATTGCTTTACAATGTTGTGTTAGTTTCTGCTGTACAACAAAGTGAATCAGCTATATGTATACATATATCCCCATATCTCCTCCCTCTTGGACCTCCCTCCTACCCCACCCCCATCCCACCCATCTAGGTCATCACAGAGCACTGAGCTGAGCTTCCTGTGCTTTATAGCATGTTCTCACTAGCTATCTATTTTACGCACGGTAGTGTATATACGTCAATCCTAATCTCCCAATTCGTCCCACCCTCCCATTCCCCCCCGTGTCTACATGTCCCTTCTCTACATCTACGTCTCTATTCCTGCCCTGCAAATAGATTTTTCTGTACCATTTTTCTAGATTCCGCATATATGCATTGATATATGATATTTCTCTCTTTCTGGCTTACTTCACTCTGTATGACAGACCCTAAATGCTGGAGAGGGTGTGGAGAAAAGGGAACCCTCTTGTACTGTTGGTGGGAATGTAAATTGATACAGCCAATACCAATTGTGGAGTGAACAGTATGGAGGTCCCCTAAAAAACTGAAAATAGAACTACCATATGACCCAGCAATCCCACTACTGGGCATATACCCTGAGAAAACCACAATTCAAAAGAACACATGTACCCCAATGTTCATTGCAGCACTATTTACAATAGCCAGGACATGGAAACAACGTAAAGATTTTGAGTATCTTTTCTTGTGCCTGTTAGCCATCTGTATGTCTTCTTTGGAAAAATGTCTATTCAGATCTTCTGCCCATTTTTTGATTGGGATGTTTGTGTGTTTGTTTGTTGATATTGAATTATATGAACTATTTATATATTTTGGATATTAACTCCTTAGTGGTCATATCATTTGAAAATACTTTCTCCCATTTAATAAGTTGTTTTTTCATTTTGTTGGTGGTTTCCTTTACTGTGCAAAAGCTTTTAATTAGGTCCCATTTCTTTCTTTCTTTTTTAAAATATTTATTTATTTATTCATTTTTGGCTGCATCGGTTTCTTTTTTCTGTCCTGTATCCCCCACTCCCTTACCAGTTCATCCTGGGAAGGCTTCCTTAGTGTTTTCATCACTGGCAAATAAGTCCATATCTCAACGTCTGCTTCTGTGGAACATGATCTAAGATGTATCCCCCCATACACATACTTAGTACGAAACGAAAGAAGTCAGACACAAAACCACATATTGCATTATATGACCTATCCAGAACAGAAACATTCATAGACATCAAACAGATTGGTTGTTGCCAGGGCTGTAGGGGAGGCAGCATGGGGAGAAACAGCTTAATGCAGAAGGGTTTTACTTTGGGCTGATGTTTGGAACTAAATAGAAGTAGTAGTTTCATGACATTGTGAATGAACGTGTCAGTGAATTGCTCACTTTAAAATGGTTAATAGGGACTTCCCTGTTGGTCTGGTGGGTAAGACTGTGCACTCTCAATGCAAGGGATCTGAGTTTGATCCCTGGTCGGGGAACTAGATCCCGCGTGCATGCCACAACTGAGTCCACATGCCACAACTCAAAGAGAAAAGATCCCACATGCCACAACGAAGACCCCGCGTAGCCAAAATAAATAAATAAATATTTTTAAAAGATAATTAAAAAACCAAAATGGTTAATAAAAGTCTTGGTGGAAGTATTAAAAAAGAAAAGCTTCCTATCCAGAGAAAAAATTAATAGACAAATAATAGAATTAAAGAAGATTACTTGTACTCATAGAAACTGACAATGGATTGATATCTAGAATATACCAAAAAATTTTGCAAATGAACAAGAAAAAGAGCAATCGCAATGAAACAATGGGCAGAAGAAACCAAAAGTTGATTAAGATATGAAGAAATGTTCACACTCATTAATAATCAGCGAAATGCAAATTAAAACAGCAATGAGGGCGTCCCTCGTGGCGCAGTGGTTGAGAGTCTGCCTGCCGATTCAGGGGACACGGGTTCGTGCCCCAGTCCGGGAAGATCCCACATGCCACAGAGCGTCTGGGCCTGTGAGCCATGGCCGCTGAGCCTGCATGTCCGGAGCCTGTGCTCCGCAACGGGAGAGGCCACAGCAGTGAGAGGCCCGCGTACCGCAAAAAAAAAAAAAAAAAAAAAAAAAAGTCTGTCCCTGCTCTGAATTTTTCTTCTGTGACTTTCCCCCTACCCCTATATTTAAGTCTTTAACCCATCTAGAATACCCCTTTGTATTTGATGTTAGGTAAGGATCCAGTTTGTATTCCTCAATATAGTGATGATGTTAGGTAATAATTCAGTTTATATTGCTCCACAGAGTGAGCCAGTTTCCTCAGCATCATCTACAAATCGATTGATCAATCAAGCAAGAAAGCAATCTTCATTTCTCAATGAATTTTTGGAGCCTTCTTTAGTATACATTTGATTCTGATAAATTTTTGTTTCTAAATTCTTTATTCTATTCCACTGGTCTGTGTGTTCTTGAGCCAAAAATTTATTCATCAGGTATTAAGCGCCAAAATTCTGTTAATATCAGGTACGGCAAATTCTACCTCTATACTTATATTTTTTGCTTGTTTTTTTTGTTCTGGCAGCACCTCACGGCATGCAGGATCTTACTTCCCCAACCAGGGATCTAACCCTTGCCCGCTGCAGTGGAAGCGCAGAGTCCTAGCCACTGGACAGCCAGGGAATTCCCAATACTCGTATTTTTTAAGTTGATTTTTATTCATATTTAAGAGTCAACTTATCATCTTCTTCAGAATGTCCAACTGGAATTTTGAGTTGGATTACTTAAAATTATAGATGAATATAGAGAAACATTGTTATAATATAAAGTTGTACCATCCAAAAGCATGACATTTTATCTATTTAGATCTTCTTTATATTGTCTATTAGTTTTTTCCAAAATAAGTTATTATTCTACGGAGTTGTACCATTTAAGAGGATAAAATTGTTTACTTAGATTTTCTTTATATCCTTTACTAGAGTTTTAAAGTTTACTTCATAGAAGTCTTAAACACACTGGATTAAATTTAATCCTAGTTACTTCACAGTTTTTGTTGCTACTGTGAATAGTGTTTTATTTTTATTACATTTTCTAGTTGGTTATTGTTGATTTAGAGAAATTAGTTCTAACAGTTTGTTGATTCTGTTGGTTCTTCTAGATCAATGATTCTATCATCGGCAGATAATGACAGTTTTTCAGCTACTTACATCTTTTTCTTTCCTTATAAAGTTGGCCAAGACCTTGAGTATAAATAATAGCAGAGATGGGGGCATCTTAATCTTGCTCCCGGTCTAAAGTTTCTCCATTAATTATGTTTGCTGTTGGTTTTTGACGTATGAACTTTATCAAGGTGAAGTATTTCCTTCTATTTCTATTCCTAGTTTTCTTAAGGGTTTTTTCATCATAAATAGGTGTTTATCAAAAATCAAATGTTTTTGGTGACTAGTGGTATAAGGTTGATGTTGTCAATTTTGTTGGTAGCTTTTCTTATATAGACTCATACCTTAATTTCTGAGATTTTTTTTTTTTTTTTTTGGCCGCACCGTGCAGCATGCAGGATCTTAGTTCCCTGATAAGGGATCAAACTCATGCCCCTGCACTGGGAGTGTGGAGTCTTAACCACTGGACCACCAAGGAAGTCCCTGAGACAAAGTTTAATTGACCAAGATTGCAGAATTGGTGACAATGAGGTTTGAAAAAGAGACGTTTAATTTCTTCTGTATTTACTGAGACAGAAGACTTTATATTGATCCCACTTTCCTCTCCTTCCCTTTCAGCAAAATTCCTTGAAAGGTTTGTCTATATTTACTATCTCCAATATTTCTCCTCCCATTTTTCTTTTTCTTTTTTTTACTTTTTTTGTTGAAGTATAGTTGATTTACAACGCTGTGCCAATCTCTGCTGTACAGCAAAGTGACTCCGTTATACACATGTAGACATTCTTTTTTTATATTCTTTTCCATTATGGTTTATCACAGGATTTTTAAAATATAAATTTATTTTATTTTTATTTTTGGCTGCGTTAGGTCTTCGTTGCTGTGTGCGGGCTTTCTCTAGTTGCGGTGAGCGGGGGCTACTCTTCATTGTGGTACACAGGCTTCTCATTGAGGTGGCTTCTCTTGCTGTGGAGCAAGGGCTCTAGGTGTGCGGGCTTCGGTAGTTGTGGCACGTGGGCTCTAGAGCACAGGCTCAGTAGTTGTGGCGCACGGGTTTAGTTGCTCCGCAGCATGTGGGATCTTCCCAGACCAGGGCTCGAACCCATGTCCTCTGCGCTGGCAGGCGGATTCTTAACCACTGCGCCACCAGGGAAGCCCTATCATAGGATATTGAGTATAGCTCCCTGTCTTCCCATTTTTCTTGATCCCACTTCAAACCACCTTACATCCCCATACTTTACTAAAACTGCTCTTACGAATGTCACCTGCATTGCTTCTTCCAATGGTAATTTTAGGTTCAAATCTTAGTTAAACTGTCAGCAGCATTTGTCATAGCTGATTACCTCTCCTTGGTTTCCAGGGCACCACACACACGGCACACAAAATCCATGCGTGTTTAAATCTCCCCTTCTCTCCTAAAATCCATACTCATATATCCATCTTCACATTTCCACTGGGATGTCAAACAACACGTCCAAAACTGAGCTCCTAAAGTCCACCCAGGGAAAAATACACCAAACTCAAACTTCTTGCAATCTCTATCTCAGTAAATAGCAATTACTTTTTTTCCAGTAACCACAAAACCTTGGAGTCAACTTCCTCGCTCTCTCTCACATCCATATCCAGTACTTCAGCAAATCCTGTCACCTTTACCGTCCACTGTCCCTGCTACCATCTTGGCCTAAACCATCATTGTCCCGTGACTGAATTGTTGTAATATCCTCCTATCCTAACTGGTCTCCTTTATTTAACCTGGATTCCCCTCTCCACATCAGTCTATCTCAACATAGCAGCCAGAATAATGATGTAAGCACATGTCAGACCATGCTGCTCCTCTGTTTAAAACCCTCCAATGGTTTCCCATCTCACTCAGAGTAAAGCCAAGATTCTGTCAGTGTCCTACAAAGCCTTACATACATGGTATGGTCTCCACCCTGCCTCCACTACTCCTTCACCTCTCTGCTATTATCTCTTAATACTATATCCCTCTTGTTCAATCCAACTCACCTACTAGCCTTCTCTTTGTTTCTCAGATATGCCACGTGTACTCACAACAGCCTTTCCACTTGCTATTCCCTATGTATAGTCTGCTTTTCAAGATATCTACAGATATGAATTCCTGACCTCCTTCAGGTTTCAACTGAAACCCTGTCATCTTATTTAAGATTGTGATAATCCTCCTCAGCCAATATTTCCTATATCCCATTCCTGCTTTATTTTCTCATTATTATTGATACTTGTGCATATTTTATATACTATATATTTTATGAGCTCCATGAAGTTAAGAGTTTTTGTCTGTTTTTTGGCTGTTCTGTTCCCAACATCTGGAGTAGTGTTTGGCACATAATAATTTTTGAATTAATGTGTGCTGGATATCTCCTGTGTGACTTTCTAGATCCACTCTTTACTCTTTTCCACCTCTCTGCCCATTTCTTATTCTCTGCCCTGGGAGGCTGACCTGTTTGGTCTGCATCCTTTGTCCTCTGGCTGCTGGTTGGGTTTGGTAAATAGGAATCCTAGGAAGAGATGTGAGGGAAGAAGGACATTTAAGTCAAATGATATAGTCCCTTGACTCTCTCCCCATTGGGTTATCGCAAATGAATGTCACAGCTTTCCTCCAGGTAGCCCTCTCTATATGACTTTATCTTTCTGGGGGTTTTTTTTCCCTCTGCTTTTGGGCCTAGGTGTAGAAACAGTGCTAGGGTACTCTACTGTTCTTTGTGCTACATGCTGCCTATGCCTTTGTAAATAACCCTTGTTACCTCTTTGAAATACCTTAATTTGCATGTACCATTTGTTTCTGCTGGGACCCTGAGTGATAGAGAATGAATGAATGAACAGCTCAGAATGAACCCAGAGTGTAAGAATATCCATGTCCCCCGTGGCTGCTCAACAAAAGGCTCCTACTGCAGAGATGGCTGAATCATCAGGTAGATAAAATGACCTCTCCTGTAGATATCAGTTGGTTTCCTTCCCAGCACTGAGAGCTTGTTTAATGGGCTCATAAACAAAGTGAAATAGTGGCAGATTTCAAGTTTATACATAAGCTCAATAACATGATTTTTTTCTTTCTTTTCAGGTTATCAACCTGTGAGCAGTAATGACCTCTGAACCTTCACACTCAGGTGAGTGGTGGTAAATGAGTTACACTGAATCTCTTCAGTCATGGAAGGGACTTCTCTTTCCCCATACTGAAATAAACACTTATTCTGGATATGAATTTGTTTTCCATGCCTGCCCTTTCTCTCCCATTAGCATCATTTTTGGACTTAGCGTTGATTCACTAACACAATATTTCGTATAACTTTATTTTGGACCAAGAAATTCACACTTCATAAAAGTAATAGAGCAAAAGGTTGATTATGACCATGGGATCTCCTGGTTTTACCATCATCAGAAGTCACTGGGTAGAAAGGTTTTTGAAGATTCATTTTCGGTGTCAGCAGGGAGACCTTATATGATTGAGAGCACTTATAAGATAGGGATGCTTGTCAGGGCATATGTTCTGAACCAGGACTATATATGGGGCTGTTTCTCCCAAAGCCAGGATACATGGATCAGGCTAAATGTTGGAGGAGTGGGATTCTCACATCACTTACAAAGTTCTTATTTCCCTTCTCCACTGCTTTGGGCTTTGCTTGTTTAAAGCTCCTAATACTAAAAGTCCCACAATGGTCCCATTGAATTAGAAGCTGAGGCTACCTCTTGACCATTTGGGGCTCCTCATGCCACTGGGAAAACAGATTAAGAGAGAGGTTATGATGTTGGTTAGTGTACATTTGATCCTTGATAATGTTGCTGCTATAATAAGAGGGCAGAAATGGAGGAGGAGTATGGTGGAATCTAGGCGTCTTAGGAGAGGGAGGGTATAAGTGTCTGGATGTTAAATTTAATGTCTTGGAGAAGAATCTCAACTGTTGGGTATAAAATTAATTTTCCCCCTAGCGGCTGCCATAATCTACTCTTCTGAAACTTCCTTTCCTATCAATTCCTGGCGATTCATCTATTAGAACAGTCATTTCCAGCTCTTATGACTCCTTGCTGTTCATTTCACAACTTAAATCTTCTATGTGATTATAAGGTCTCCCCTAAACCCCTTATTCAGAGCAGTCTGGCTCTCACCCCTCTCTCCCCGGCGCATGTCCCTCTGACTATGGAGTGGGGAGGAAGGACAGCAAGGGTAGAACATTTTGGGTTGTCCACAAAGAGATTGTTTATGTCTCTCTTTGGCTCACTGTCTATGGGCATAGTGTGGACAAGGTTGTAGTTTCAACAGGTTCCACTGAGAGAAGATTTGTTCTCAAGCTCTCCCCTTGGCTACCTTCCAACTGGGGTCCTCCCATCACATTCTTTTTATATGTGTGCATTTTTTTAATACATGTGTGCATCTTAATCCCACTGAAGACTGTAACCCCCAATCTCATCCACCCTCTGCAGCTAACTCTTGGGCCCACAGGCATTTGAGGGATTCACGTGCAGTTCCTTCCAGGAACTGAGAACTTGGTGAGGGAGTGGCCCTGGATTTCTCTTTTCCTTGTTAGCCCTCCTATACCATCTTTCCTCCATTTTTCCCTCCTGAACTCAAAGAACAGGGCAGGTCCCTTGGCGGTCCTTTGGCTTAAGAAGACATTCACCTGTACTACCAATTGCCAACCTCCTTCATAAGACACTGGTAGGTATCCTCAGGAAAATCACTCCGCAAGGAATTACTATGTTAAAATAGTCTTTTTCTTTTTGGTCAAGAGACAGTCTCCTAAATTAACTGAAACCTGTGTCAGTTTATAAGGAAAATAATGCAATTTTTCTTCTAAAATAGGGCCAAGTCTGGGATCAGATAGGCAAGTGCTGCTCCTTGATAAGCCTGAGTTGGACTCTCTTGGCTCCTGTCAACTGACATCCAACTCAATGCTGTTCTGCTGTTCTGTGCTTTGACCCTGTGGCTAAGCCTCTTGCTGTTTGGCTTTTAGAAGTCTGGACCATCTGACATCTTCAACTGTACACCTCAGGGGAACAGGCCCAACTCTAGAAAACTATCCAGGAAGGCATTTTAGCATCTGGCTCTGTTTTATGCCAATTCTCAAGGTGATGTGCTATGCTGGAAAAAAAATTATTTAACAAAGTCCCAACATATTATCCTTAAATCAGGACCTGACAGGAAACAGAAAGTAATTCCTCTTCTTTCCCTAGTGGTTCCACAGTCGGGGAGGTAGCTTATGTCCTGGCAGAAATGACTAATTTCTCTATCTTCTATAGCAAGCATTTACAGTTGGACACCCGGAACTGACTTCTCCACAATGATACACTCTAAATGAGATGGGATGCCAGCAACAAAATCTTTGGAATGGAGTATCAGTTACCTGGCTGTCCATGATCTGGCTCAAAGGTGAATTCCTGAGGTCCCTCTCTGAGCCCTCTAGTATTTCTCTTGGGTTAACCCGGTTTAAAGAGTCTCATCCCCATAAATAGGAACATGGCTGGGTAAATGTCACACAGGACCCTTCACAGCCTGTCTCAGGATTGCAATATGATGGCAGGGTATTTACAAATGTCTGAGGGTGTTCAATTACTGGCTAACTCTGTTCTGATCTGATCTGATCAATTCCTTGATAAGCATTCTTGTATCATTATTATTCTCTTAATTTTGAGGATTTCCCAGTACACTTGGGGATATTGATGGTTTAGAGGTTATTGGCATAACTTGCTTCTGTTAGATTTTAAATTTGATTACTATCAAATGATTCAGGAAAAAAATATGTTTATGTGTGTATAAATTATAGTTGTGTATGTATATATGTGCACACGTGCACATACACAGAGATGAATAAAGCAAATGTGGTAAAAGGTTAACATTTGGACGATCATTGTGAAGGGTATATGGCAACTTTGCATACTGCTACACAAAACTTCTCTGTCTAGAATTATGTCAGAATAGAAAGTTAAAAAGTATACAAATACATATGTAAGGTCAGATTAAGAAACTTAAGAAACATATCCCATAATATTAGTACTGCTAAAATGTGGGATTACAGGAAATTTTGTTTTCTCTTTTCAGTTTATCTGTTTCTAAATGTTCTACAATGGAAATGTATTGCTCTTGCTCTGTAATAAGGGTAAAAGAGCATTAAAATCATAAATTGGTAAAAGGTAATGTTTTTCAAAGTTGATCTTATTGGCTATGCTAACCACATGATAGTTACTGCTCTTCTTGAGGAACGTAACATAGAGTTCCATGACGTGTAGTCTAGATGTCCTGTTTTGAGTGAATAGATATTTTGTTCTGTCATCTAAACAAGTTAAAAAGAAAAAAGGACTACTGGCATTCCTCTAGCCCTTTAAAGTTATTGATATTTTGCTGAATATCTTTTGATATCCCTCCATATCCGCTCTCTACCTCTCTCTGCTCTTCTTTATCCTCAGAAATCTGAGCCAGTCAAAATACTGTCTTGTTGTCTGGCTTCCAGCTGGGTTTGGCCAACGGTGAGCAAGTAAGAACAGATCCATGGGAAGGAGAAGAGTGAGAGCTGGGTAATTTTTTCTTGGTTCCCTCCTGGCAGGCTTGTACAAGCTGGCTTCACCCCTTAACTGAAGAACATTGCACCTGCCAGGTAACCCTCTCTACACAGCTCTCTCTTTCTCTTTCTTCAGGTGTGGTAACTTGCTGCTAAGCCCCTGCCCTTGCTCCTTCAAGTCTAGGAGTGGTACCTCAAGTTACTAGTTGCAGGATACTTGCTTCACTTCTATTCACACCCTTGAAGACAGTGCCTTTATTAAATTTCCCTCTATTGACCCAACTGAATGTGCCAGATGTTTGTTGCTGGGACCCCAAATGACATGGCAATATCTGGTGTCTTGTGGCTTTAAAGGAAAATTCATCAACTATGCCTGATAACCTTCAGTAGAGGTTATTTTCCTACCATTCATCTCTTTGATTCTTTCATATGGCCTCTTAAAAAGATTGGCCACAGATGACTCATAGAGATTGTTGTGTGGGTCTTTAGCTTGGTTCAGATATAACATCTACCACAATTGTTTGCTGCCATTGATATGGCCCATGCTTTCCTCTAGATCTCTGTCCACTCCAACCAGCAGCCCTCCTTTCACTTGTGATGCTCAGTGACACACCCTCAGCATACTTAACTATGGTTGCATTAATTCTCCTGACTTGTACTACTCTGTGGTGTGGCAAGACCTTTTCCTTGGTGTTCCCGTCTCCCTAAGAATTTTCTTGCAGGACTGTATCAATGATGTCCTTATCTAGAGGCCATTCAGAGGTATTTGTACATATTCAAGCTCCAGAATGTCAGTACCTGACTTCTGAGCATTAAATGTCTGTTGTCGGGCTTCCCTGGTGGTGCAGTGGTTGAGAGTCCGCCTGCCGATGCAGGGGACACGGGTTCGTGCCCCGGTCCGGGAAGATCCCACATGCCGCGGAGCGGCTGGGCCCGTGAGCCATGGCCGCTGAGCCTGAGCGTCCGGAGCCTGTGCTCCGCAACGGGAGAGGCCACAACAGTGAGAGGCCTGCGTACCGCAAAAACGAAACAAAACAAAACAAATGTCTGTTGTCAAATAGATTTCCCCCTGAAGGTGTCTTTTTCCAAGAAGGAGATTCAGTGCCTTGTCAACTTGTCTAGCGACCTGCATCTTATTCCAGTTTATATACACAGTCAGTCACCCATCAGTCTTCTACCTTGGAGCTCCCTGGAGTGGGAAGCCAAAGAAGCAGGAGGGACCCAAGTCAGTACACAGGAGAGGACTGTCATTCTGGCCTTGAGGTTTCCATTACTCTGACTGGAGTGACTCTGTTACTTTCCCTTGAGGCTTCCTTGTTAGATGATGGGCCTCCAAGAACTCTAGCAGAATGTGGAGTCTTTTAAAAAAAACAACAACAGTCTCTGAACCTCTGGATGTACATATTGTACAAGAACAACCTCTATACCATAGTTCCTAGGAACTACATCAGGATAGTCCAGACTCTGAGCACAATCATAGTGGTCCTCTGAGCACGACGGAATACATGTTCAGGGTAGTAAGGCAAGATTGCCTGTTGCAAAGATGTTAATATAGCTAATGGCCCACATGTCACCAAAAAGGACTAGAAGACCCCATCTGTCTCAGTCATTCCAGTTATAAAGGAGATCAAAACGTCCCACTCAGCCTTAAAAACAGTTTTCTGAGATGAGAAATTATGTGATATTAGCAATCTAAGGAAAAAGGTATGTATGATTTGAAACTGAGAATTTAACACCTCAAAACTCTAGGTGGACACTTTCCTTTTTACTGTCCAACCTGAAAATTCATCGGGGAAGCAAATGTCCCATCATAGATTTTGTGCTGGTAATTAAATAATTAAACGGTCACTATAACGTGGAGCAGGCCTTACTAGGGAAGAGATCTGAATATCCAACCGCTTCACAGATTACATATTCATGTTCCTAGCTAAAATCAACCCCTGCGCTTGTGCACTAGATCCCATTGCCTTCGCCTCCTCAAGGATATCACTCCTGAAGTTCTCCCTCATCTCTGTCTTGCATTAGCAACGTTTTACTCCCTCTTGGATCATTTTCATTAGCATATGAACAGGCTGGGTTGTATGTTTGTTTGTTTTTCCATCTAAAAAAAAAGCAATCAGTTCTCTTGACCCCATTTTCCCCTACCAATTTCCACTCCACTTCTTTGCTCCCACTTACAGAAAAATGTCTCAAATAGTTCCCTGTACTCATGGTCTCCAGGTTCTTTCCTCCTGTTCTTTCCTAAATCCACTGCAATCTGGCATTGACCCCTACCACTCTACCACGACTGCTCTTATCAAGGTCACCAATGACCGCCGAGTGGCGGGAGCCAATGGCCAGCTCCCCAGCCTTCATCCTAGTTGACTTAGCATGATCGTCTGACAAAAGTGGACCACTCCCTTTTTGGATACTTTCTTTATTAGGCTTCTAGGACGTTATGCTGTTGGCTTTCTTCCTACCTCACTGGTCACGCCTTCTCAGCTCCTTTTCTGGTTCCTCCTCAACTCCCTCAGTTCTTCACTTTAAGACTGTCCCAGGGATCAGCCTTAGCCTTTCTTCTCTTCTCCCTCTACACTCATTCTCTTATTGATCTTGTTGATCTGATTCAGACTATGAGCTTTAAATACGCAGTTAACCCCCATCTTTTTAATCTCTAGTCCAAGACCTTTCTCCCAAACTCCAGACTTATTTCAAAATTTCCACTGGGTTGTCTAACATACATCTCAAACTCAACATGTCCAAAACTAAACACTTGTTCTTCCCCTACAAACCTGTCCACATATCTAGACTTCCTCAACTCAGTTTATGGTAACTCCATCCTCCTAGCTGCTCAGGCCAAAGCAATTTGAATCACTCTGGCTCTTCTCATATTCTCACTCCCCGTAGCCAACCTTTTAGGAAAGTCTATTGGCTTTTCCTGTAAAATGTATTAGAATCTGACCACTTCTCACCACCTCCTCTACCATCACTCTGGTCCAAGCCACCGTCATCTAGATTAACGAAACTGCTTCCTAACATAGCACCTTGTTTGAGCCCCTTTAACGTAACAGTCAGAATGATCCTTTTAAGCATAAGGCAGATCATATCATGCTTCTGCTCAAAGTCCTCAATGACTCTCCATTTTACCCAGAGAAAAAGCCAAAGTTGTAGGCTATAATACCCACATGATCTGGCATCCCCTCTTCCTTCTGATCATAATTCTGCTCCAGACATCCTGTTCTCCTTTCTGTTTCTTGATCTCATCCTCTAGGGTTGTTTCTTTAGCTGTTCCCTCTGTCTGGACAATTTCCCCTCAGATAGCTCCCGACTAACTTTCTCACCTCCTTCAAGTCTTTGTTCATATCCTATTTGTACAATGAAGCCTATCCAGATCACCCTGTTTATTACCTCAGTCTAACCCCTACTCCCACCCAGCACTCCTGATCCTACCTAGCCTGCTCTACTTTTTGTTAATGCCATATCTTTTAGTACTTAACATACTATATACTTATTGTTTATTTTCTATATCCCTGCTAAAATATGAGATCATAAGGGCAGGGATCTTTGTTTTATTCACTTTGTATCCTAAGTGCCTATAACAGTGCCTGACACATTCTAAGTGCTCAATAAATATTTGTTGAAATGTATGTCCTGGTCCATGAAAGCCTCGTTCTTTTAGGTAAAAGCCATGAATACACACAGCCCCAGAAGGAAAGCCTCTAGCACTGCCTCTGGGGCTGCTAGATGCATTCCAGTCCAATCCATTGCTGACCCCTGCTGGAACCCACTGACCAAGTTGCTGTCCCACCCTTGACTGCACAAGTGGACTCAAAACTCTTTGGGTGACAGGATGCTGCTGATACCCTCTCTGCCATCTATTTGTGTCATAAACACATCCTGCTTGGAGCAGTAATAACTATAATCCTTCCTTTTCCTTGGACTTTTCCTGATTCCAGGGGTCTGCAGAAGATAGACTTTAGCTTCCTTTTGTTTTACTTATATTTAATAAGTTTGTTCTTTTGTAAGGACCCCATTAGTCGGGGATGGGAGTGGTTGCTCTTAGTTACACCTTCAGAACTAATAACTTAATCTTTTTGTTTTTTCTTTTTTTGGCTGTATCACATAGCTTCTGGGATCTTAGTTCCCCAACCAGGGATTGAACCCAGACCCTCAGAAGTAAAAGCACGGAGTCCTAACCACTGGACTGCCAGGGAATTCCCAAGAACTAATAACTTAATCTTTAACCAGACTAAAAATTGGTGAGAGGGAGATATGCTTTGAAAAATATTAATGTGATTTTTTTTCTTATTTTCTTCCATGCGACCATTACCTTTTTAACCAAAGGCATCCATTTGCCTCAAAAAACATCATGATAGTTATAGCAGGAATGCAAAGGTAAACAATGACTCTATTTCAGCTTTTGAAGCCTATAACTAAATAGTAATCTTGAAAGCTTTGTTGGGAAAGTAAAAGAAGCTCCAAGTTTCAAATACTCTTAAATACTAAGAGCAAAGCATGAAGCCTGGACAAAAAGTTTCACTATAATCATAGGCGAAGCAAACTTAGAGTACGACAGTGGGAAGCTGTCACCTACTGAGAGAGGAAGTGAAGTGTTCTTCCAGCTGGAAGAGCCTAGGATAAGGGGAAGGTCAGTGGGGTTGAGACAAGACTTGCTGGTGCTTGTATCCCTGAGAAGGAAACCATCATTCCCCTCATTCCTTGGGTCTTGGCCCAGAAAGGGGAAGATGGACATGACATCAGGAACCCAAATAAGTTGAAGTAGAATTTGGAACTTCTGGGCTCACCCTCCACTTCCACTGCAAGTTCAGCGTAGTGCTAGGGCAACATGGTGCCATCAAGAAGTAATTCTGAAATGGCTGAGAGATATCTAGGCAGATGGACCTGTGTCTGTAACGCAGTGTCTTATGGCCTTGGTGAGATATGGAGAGGGACCAGAATCTATTTTATGTCTTGGCAAGAGGGTGCCAAAATGCTGAGAGAACGCAAGGTCCAGAAGAAGTCTGCATTTGGGATGAGAAAGTTGCATTCAACAGAGACCTCAGAACTAGAGGTTATAGCAGGACCATTGGCTCCAGCTGGGAAATGAGAAAGGCAGCCAAAGAACCAGACAGGACCTGTTGTTAACTCATTGGGCATAAGCACTATATGCCCAGAGATCCCTAGAATAGCCACACAGCATGGAAAATGAGTGAGGACCCAGAGAACAGCACTGCACACAGCACTGAGACTGTTTTCCCTTCTGCCATGGGTTCCTGGCATTCAGAAACCATGGTGGGAAGGATCAGAGAGACCCTTGGAAGGAGGCAGCCCTGAGAGGAGTTTGACAAACTAAAATTTCTCCTCTGTCGTTAACAGGAGTGGGAGCTTGCTAGTAAGATACAATTAGCTATAGATAATACAGGATGCTACCATTCTGTAAATGTTTGCACGTTTTTGACTGGTTTTCTTTTCTTCCCCTTTACTAAACTAAATATTTTGAAAGGGGAACTAGCATTCTGGGTCAAGCTCTGAATCATCAAGAGCTTTTTGTAAAAAAAAAAAAAATGAGAGGAACAAAGAGTATTCTGGAAGAGGAGAAAGGAAGGAAGACCTGGGGAGGTGGAGAGACCTTCCTGAGGGAATTTAGATTGGGCTCAGTTCCTATGTGATTTAACCTTTGTTGGCACCACACCCCCACCCTCCCACCCCTGCAATGAGCTTAGAAAATGGGGACGGGTCTCTGAATTTCTAGAGAGGGATAGGAGAAGAAACCCCTGTCCAAATCCTGGAATAGGCATTAGAGCTCCTGAGCTGACATCTCTAATATATGGGCAAAAAGGGTTTTAATTACTTTAGATTCTTAGGGTACTATACCTTTTCTCGATATAAAATAATCTATATTTGTCCCACTAATGTATTATACTTTGAATTTTATTTTGACTCTGATATTAATCTTGTCATACCTGCTTGCTTTAATTAACATTTGCTTGGTATATCCTTTTCTACCCTACCATCTGCTTTTGTTTTTAAATCAATAGTATTTTTCCCCTCCTTTAAAATACCTTTCAAATTTTTTAATGTAGGCAAGCAATACATGGAGATATGCTCACTTTAAAAGAGAAAAAGCATTATATATACAAGGCTAAAGATCCACTGACTGCCTCGCAACCTTGGTTCTTTCTTTAAGCTGCCTGTTACTATCCTTTGACCACTTTTTTTTTTTTTGTCCTTATATCTTAAATTGTTGATTCTTTATATATTCTGGATATTAATCCTGTGCCTGTTAATTTTTTTTTCAGAGTGTAGCTTGATATTTAACTTTGATTAGGTTTTCAGATGTAAAACATTTTAGAATTTGGATGCAGTCAAGTCTGTCTTTTCCTTTTTTAAATTCTTGTTTTTAAAATTGTGTCCTAAACAAGAAGGTCTTTATCCAATGATTATATCTTCCAGCTTTTTAATAAGCTTTTATAGCTTAAAAATGTTTATGTCTTTACCATCTGGGATTTATTTTTCTGAAAGATTTGGGATAGAATGTAATCCTGTGTTTTATTTTGTTGATTTATTTAACTGAAGAGCCAATTGTCTCAATAAAATTTACTGACTAGTTTATCTTTTCCACACTGGTGTGAAGTGCCTTATCTCTTATATGTCAGCTTCTATAGTCACAAGTCTATTTCTGGGTTCTTTATTCAATCCACTTATTTGTCTATTCCTGCACATTACCACACTGTTTTAATGACCATAGCTTTGTAGTATTTTGACATCTGGCAGATCAACTCTCCCTCCCTCCCTCTCCCCCCCACCTCCCATGATCTTCTGTAATATTTCCTTGAAAAAGTTTCATGAAAAATCTTTTTGCTGTTTTGATTGGAATTTCATTAAATACATAAATTTGATAAAAAGATGGACATCTTTTTAAAAATTAATTAATTCATTAATTTGGGGGGGCTGTGTTGGGTCTTCATTGTTGCATGTGGGCTTTCTCTAGTTGCAGTGAGCGGGGGCTACTCTACGTTGTGGTGCGCGGGCTTCTCATTGCAGTGGCTTGTCTTGCTACAGAGCACGGGCTTCAGTAATTGTGGCACGTGGGCTCAGTAGCTGTGGCTTGCAGGCTTTAGAGCGCAGCCTCAGTAGTTGTGGCACACGGGCTTAGTTGCTCCATGGCATGTGGCATCTTCCTGGACCAGGGATCAAACCCGTGTCCCCTGCATCGGCAGGTGGATTCTTAACCACTGCACCACCAGGGAAGTCCCAAGGATGGACATCTTTATAGTATTGAGTTTTACCATCTACAGGAACATTATTTATCCCCATTTAGTCATATTTTCTTTTACATCATTCAGCAAAATTCTATAGTCTTGTCTATAAAGGTTCTTTATGTTACTCATTGCTACTGTATATGGATGGAATCACTTAGTCTATTACACTTTCTGATTGATGATTGCTGGCATATAGGAAAGTCAGATTTTCTCCTTTCTTCAATTAATGTAGTGAATTATATCAACAGAGCTCCATTATTGAATTAATCTTGCATTTCTGAGATAAATTTAACATTATCATGTTGCATTATTATTTTCATTTGCTGCTGAAATACAATTTTTAGTATTTTACTGTACTTGGGATTTTTGCATCCATCTTTATAAATAAAAAGTGGTGTATTATTTTCTTATCTTTTATATATCTTGTTTTGGTACTAAGGTTAGCTTAACTATATAACATGAAGTAAATTGGATAACTTTCTCTTTCCATGATTTAAAGCAATTTATAAAATATGGAAGTTACCTGTTTCTTGAAGGTTTAGAGAACTTGCCTATATAACCACCTAGACCTAGTGCCTTTTTTGGGGATAGATCTTTTACTACTGTTTCCGTTTTTCTATATCTTCTTAGACTATTTTGAAATTTTATATTTTCCTGTAAAATTAGCCATATATTTTTCAACTCTATTGATATAAAGTTGTTTGTATTATTCTCTTATAATTAGGAAAATCTGCTCATGCATTATGATTTTATGTCCTTTTTTATACCTGATAAATTTTTGTGCCTTCTCTCCTTTTTCTTAATATTTGCCAAAGAAATCTATTTTTAGTAGGCTCTTAAAAAGTGTTTCAGACCACTCTACTCACCTTCTTTTTCTGTTTCACTAACTTCTGCCTTTATCCATGGCAGTGTTTTTTCAAACTTTTTTCATTATTACCCCTCTAGGAAACTTTTTAGACCTTTTTTCCCTTAATCACTACTTTCTTCCCCCTGCAACCTGCAACCTTAAACCACACATATAGTATGTATCTGTTTATGTAGTATGGTCTTTTGAAGAGCCACAACCATTGTAATAGCTAACATTTTTTTCAGCCCTCAAGAACCGATTTTCGCTCCCTTGGGGGCAATATCTTTTCTACTGAGAATGCATTGCCCATGGTAATGTCTGTTTCTACTTTCTTTGGGGTTATTTATTTTCCTTTTCTTCTGAGTTGAAAGCTTGTTCATTCACTTCCAAATTTTTTTTAAGTAAAAAATTTAAGGCTATAAACTGTACTTTCTCCCCCAGTGCTGTTTGCTTGCATCACAGAAGTTTTGCTGTTTTGTACTTTTGGTTTTCATTCAGTTCTAAATTTTTGTAATGGCCACTTTTATCTGAATTATGTAGAGGCTTGCTTTTATATTTCCCCATACATGGATTTTTGGGCAAGATTTTTATTGTATTTTTATGTGACTGCCTACCTGGAATTTGTTGAAACTTTCTATCTTACCACATGGTCAACTGAAATTCCTGCAATCTTTCAAAGTTTGATGTTTTCTGTAGGCTTTTGGTAGACACTTTTTATCAATTTAAGAATTATTTTTGTTACCAGTTTGCTAAGGTGTTTTTACTTTTTATTTATTTTTAATTATTCTTTTATTGAAGTATAGCTGATTTACAATGTTGTGTTAATTACTGCTGTACAGCATGCTAAGGTGTTTTTAAATTAAATCACAAATTGGTGTTGAGTTTTAACAAACACTTGTTTTGGAACCAATTGAGATGATCATGCATTTTTCTTCCTAATTTCTGTTAATTTGATTAATTACTTTAATATATTTCATGTGTCTCATCTACCCTATGCTTTCCCTTAGAGGCCTAACTCTGTACATTCTCCAAGGCATATTTATGTTCCCATTTACAATGATAATATCACTGAGACTAAGCTAAAAATGTTAGAAGTAATACATCTATATTTTCTTTAACCTTCTAATATACCCATCTTAGCGTTGATGGGATGATTTCCCATTGCTTTCTCTACAGATTCAGGTAGGTACCTCTCAATATTTCCCTGGATCTGAGATCCCTGGTGGAAGTGGGCATTTCTGTTTTCTCTCTGAGAGCTTGCTTCCATTCTTCTGTTATATCTCTTTGGGCTCTAATTACCTCCTCTAATTAAGTAATGACTCAACTACCACCCTCTTCTTTAGTCCCATGGTAAGATCATTTGGCTCTGCGTCATTTTCATTTTCCCATTTGTATTGTCAATTTTTTGTGCCCTTTAAGAACACAACCTTTCTTCTAAAGAAATCCTTTTCTTCCTCCAGATCAACTGGCCTGTCTTCCTTCACTTTCCACCCTCCCACTGCTTCTATTTTGACTTCAAGGCCTGAACATATATTTGAAACAAATACAATTCTTACTTGATTTCCTGAATAGACCTACTTCCTAGGAAGAGAAGAATCCAGGCACAACACTTTTTAATACTCTTCCTAGCCTTTGGAATTACAATAGCATTGCTTCTCTCTACCCCAAACCCCCATATAACAAACATTTGCATTTCTCTTTTTATGTTTATGATTAAAATCCACCATTCCTCTGTGATTGAACACACAACTTGAGTTCTTGAAATTCCCGTCAGGGCTCATATAGTCAACACATCAGGCACTTGGGACATAAATGCAAGGTGACTCTGAACACCCATGTGAATTAAAGAAGTTGGCCCCTTCCATCAAGATTAGCCCAAATTGGGTGAAACTAGCCTAATGCCACCTGCTAATCTCCAGCACAATTTAAGGGCTAGACTCTCCCAAGTTTGTTGTAAGTACACATGGAACTTATGCCATTAAGTTCCTTAAAGTCCTCGTCTGCAATTCTGGCTGAGAATAAATGGCAGCACAAATTTTTCCATTCAATAGTGCCTTTCCCTTCTGCAGCAAGCCTGTCTCAACTATATCTATGTGAATCAAGATCAGCCACAGTGACCTGTACTTTTGCAAAGCTCTATGTCCAGTACCTCTAAAAAAACAATGACTTGCCTATGGACATTAGCTACCATAAGCTGCTAGAACTTGAAAAGGCCAAAGAACTAAAAGGCCCAAGATCACTACAGCACTAAACCTGTGCCCTTGCAAACCAGATGTTCCATCTCTACACATCTTATTTTGGTCCCCTAATTCCAGTCAGAGTGCCTATTTCTCAAGGCTTAATAGCCAATGCATATTTGCATGTGTTGGGGCTTAAGGGGGAAAATTAATCATATTCATTTCCTTTCTAAGTTCTCAATCAACTAGGTAAGAGATACAAGAATCAGACCAATGAGGATCAAAATATCAGTATTTTGTTGGTGAGGCTATACCTATAGCCAAAATTGGGCTTTCTAATACCAACCCTCCACTGCCTTTCCCACCCTTCCCAATTCCTCCTATTGGTATTACTCACCCAAAGAATATAGAAAGAAAACACTTACCTGGAGAGCTGCAAGGGGGAATGGCTGTTCCAAAAGTGGAGACACAGAGAAGTGCTCTTCAGACCTGCCTCTGGAAAGCAGGCCTGGGCCTCAGGATGTGTGCTTACCATATGAAAGCTGGATCCGAGTGGAGTGGGTACATATTGCAGGCAGAGGTACAAAAGAGAGAAGAGAGCTTAGAAAGAAAGAGAGAGAGAGAGAGTGTGTGTGTGTGTGTGTGTATGTGTGTGTACATGATGACCCTCTTCTGTATGTCTCCATCAGAGAACACAATCTTCCTTTGGAGATTAAGTAAGAGGTAGAGACACAGGCCAAGAGTGATATTCCAATACAGTTTCCTACTTGGAGGAGAATAGGGAAATAGGGACAAATGACAGATTCTTGTCCCTGTGGGTGGGGCAAGGCCTGTACTCTTCATCCCCTCCCAGCAGGGGCAGGGGATCCAATTCTCTCATGCCCAAGGTCTGACCTGGAATTCAATCCCAGCTCCCAACCCAGATTTCAGGAAGAGTTCTATTAAAAGATTCTGTTACTAGGTCATTCCTACATCAGAACTCAGGATGGTGGGAGTCGGGCAACAGCCCAGAGGTTCAGATTGACCACAACCAAACCCCAGACATACTCACTTGCTGAGCTCCATCTGATTAACAAAAAGAAGCAAAAGAAACACTAATAAAACTAGGAAGACCCTTTCAAGGTATTTCACTAATAACAGGTCCTCAAGAGCTGTCTGGCCACTGGAGTGAAAAGGGTAACAACAATAACCAAAGCTAAGAAAGATCAGCCTACTAATATTACCCCCATTGTCTGTCTCCCTTCCCACCACCCCAAGTCCTTGGAGAAGTCACTGAAAGACATGCTACATTTAGCTTGTCCAGAGGCCTTTCCCAGACAAAAGTCCCCAAGGTACAAGAACTCAAATAAGGACACTACTTGGGAGATTGAAAATCAAAAGTTATTTATCAGAGGGTGATTGGAAAAGTCACGCTTTCTCGAGCCCAATTCCAGAATGGTCAGTGGGAGTCTCTCTCCTGTTAGCTTCATTGGTCCACCTGCCCAATGGTAGATCTTCTACTGAAGGGGACAAAAGGGAAATCACAGTCCTCAAGGGGGCCCCAGAGTTCCCTTCCGATCAAGTCCCAGCTGAGGAGACAAACCGAACAAAGGGAGGACTCTTTCCACCACCAAAACCCACCTTCACAATTGCGGGCCTCCTATTCCCACAAGTAACTCAAGGAAAGCTCCATCTACCTTGCTTAGTCCTCATCAGGAAACACTGAACCTCTTCATACCCTTTGAGTCCTTCCTAAATACCCTTCCTTCACTTAGTGTAGGGGCACTTATTAGAGTCCCAGTGTTCACATCACTTACTCTCTCAAGGAAGATAGAGTGCCCAGGACTAGAAACTGGCATTGAAAATTTATCTACCAGATCAAAAGATAAAGTCTCTCCCAAGATGCTAAAGAGGCATTCCCACTTTAAGTCCCCATGGTGTGGAAGGAGGGAATGGACTCAACCTGCTAAGAAAAGGGCTTTGGGGTTAAACACAACAGGCAAAGGGTTCAGCAGGGACTGGACAGATGAAGGAACGTAGAAATGACAGGGAATAGGGAAGGAGGGGATCCTGGTGGTAGTAAAGGAGAGTGGTGCCCTTTGACTAAGGGCCCAGATGGGGTAACTAAGCATGAGGGAAAGAGTCACTCAGAAGGCCAGATAACTAAGTTCTAGTCATGGCTTTTGCCAGCAACTCAGCATGTGACTTCGAGCTTACCTAGCCTTCAGTACCTTCATCTGCAAAACAGGGGAAAGAGGTTTGTTTAACTAGATGCCTATTATGGTCCTTTGAGAGTCTGGCATCCTCCACAAACGTGATTGGTGGACTATGATATTCAGGAGGGGGCTAAAGAGGACTTTACCAGAGCGGGAAATGCCTTTCAGCCCCATCTCTAATGAAAGGGTCACATGTATACACATTCACACATACATAAGCAGAGTGGCCAACAATTTCATCCATAGCAGCAGAAACACTTACAGAGAAAAATAAATACTGGTGATGCTCAATTCCTGCACTGGGGGAGAGGGGTCCTGAGGATGTAACTTGGAGGGGCTCCAAGGTCAGGGTAGAAGGGTCCTCCTATTTGACAGTAACTTTCACCTTGCTGTCCCTTCTCCAAATCCAGAGCAGCTAGCTGTTTGAAAGAAGCCACTCCCACCTTCCCCTCCCCAAACCACCAACTCACCTGTTGCAGAAACAAAAATGCACAGACCCCAAGGGAAATAACCCCCTAGCTAGCCACTAAGAAATGAACAGAATCTACCACACCTGAGGTTATTTGGGAGTGTGGCCAGCTGGGACCAAAAACCCCTATTTCCCTGAACGTTAACAATGGTTCTGAAAGGTCTTGGTTTGGACCTATCTCACCCACCGTCACTTGGGTTTGCCCTCTTGGTGAAGTGGGAACTAGCCTGGATCACCCTTTTATTTCTGGTGCGTTTATGATCGTTTCCAAATTTTTAAACCAATATCATTGCGAGTGAGCCAGGAAGTTACTTCCCCAAGTAGCACTTCAAATTAGAAGAAAAGCTACGACACAAGTGCAGGGTTCCAACCCTTGCAACAGGACCTGCAAACAGGCTCGCACCACCCCCCAGACACCAAGAAGCATCTCCCAGCCATACATCCACATGGACTCTTACATGGCCTCTCCTAGCAGAGGTAGCTGGGGCAGTTGGGGAGTGGGGGATATCAATCTCCTATCAACCTGTGATCCCTGTTTAAAATACACTAAAAATACATTAGTAAACATTGCTGTTTACAGAAATAGAAATCATTTCTGTTTCCAAAGGCCTCTCACCATCCCAGTCTTGGACATTTCCAAGACTGCCACCCCTGACACCCTCTCCAAGGTCCGCCCTGGTGGGTGGGTAAGACACTAGAGTCGTTTGAGACTGAGAGCTCCTCAGGCACCTGAGAATTCCAGTTTCACATCTCTGGTTCCCATGGAAGGGAGACTCTTCAGGACTCTGGAGAGTACCGGGGTTCATCCCTTCTTATCAGTTACTGGGGGCTGTCTTGAGGCAAACCCCCCTTTTTTGGATGATATACGTGTTGTAAGGATTCCTGCTATTTTCGGGCCCACAGTCCCTCCCCAGAGTCCAACGTGCCTGCCTGGACCCACCCTCAGAACGGAGAAGCCAGTCTGTGCCTTGGTCTAATCACTCTGGGAAAGAGGGATGGGCAGAAAGAAAGCAAGGACAATGGTCTGGGGGATCGTCCTTGAGGGGACAACTAACAGCAATGACTGTCAGACAAGCAGGTGGTAAAGCTGGGCACCTGCCCGGGGACGGAGCCGGAGCTGTCCACCAGGTTGGCGGGTTGCGAGTCCACGCGGGGAGTGCGACGGCGCCCCCGGTACTCGATCATGTCGGGATGATAGGCTGGGTGGCGGCGGGCGTGCTTGGTCAGGTGGTCGCTCCGGGAGAACTGCTTGGGGCAGAGGGGGCAGGAGAAGCGCTTCTCGCCCGTGTGCGTCCTGTAGTGGCGGGCCAGCTCGTCGGAGCGCGTGAACTTCTTGTCGCAGTCGAGCCAGTCGCAGGAGAAAGGGCGCTCACCCGTGTGGGTGCGCTGGTGGGACTTCAGATGCGATGACTTGTAATAAGCTTTGTTGCAGCCCGGGAAGGGGCAGCGGTGGCGCTTGGCAGCAGGTGTGACTGGCCTCCGACGGGGGCCTGGACCCGTGGCGGGGGCCGGGCCCGCCCCAGGGGCCACGCCGGAGACCGCGCCAGGGTGGGCAGGCACTCCCGGGATGGCTGGCGCGCCAGGGACCGCGAGCGCGCGGGAGGAGTGCACGGGTCCGGAGACCTCGGCCGCGCTGGTGGCCGGGGTCGGCTTGGAGCACAGGGTCGGGCCGGAGCACGGGGTCGGGTTGGAGGAACCGGACGAGGCGCGCAGAGCTTCCCCCGAGTAGTCTCCAAAGCACCCCCCAGAGCCGCCGCGCAAGTCAGCCAAGACGCTTGCAGCCAGCAGGTGGGGCGCGGCGCCGCCCGCGCAGGGGCTGGGGGCGGGGACCTGAGGGAACGGGGGGACCGACACGGGCCCCGGTGGCCCCGGACCCGGCAGAGCGGACTCCGGCGGCGCCGCACCCACCTCCGAGCTTGCCGCTCCGCCCGCGCCCTCGGGGTCCGGCAGGCGGCGGTGAACCACGGCACCCGCGGACATGGACACCAAGCACTCGGCGGCGAAGTAGTCCAGGCACGCCACGGCAGCCGACATGCTGGCACCGCCGGGCCGCCGGCGCGCGCCGTCCGGGCGCGGCCGGCCGCGGGCGAGAGAGTTCTCGGGAGCGTCCGTCCCGCAGCCTCGGAGCGAGAAGCAGGAGGCCCGGTGCGCGCCGCCCGCCA
>NW_021703776.1:83419919-83544851 GCF_005190385.1 Monodon monoceros
CGCAGGACAGCCCCTCGGAACGCGCGGCCCACCGGGCTAAGTCATTTTTAACAGCCTAAGAAATTATCTTGTCTTCGCGCTCTTGCCTCTGCTGGTGAGCCAGGTAATTTTAATAAAGAGAAAACTCCCCGATCGTAACTTCTGGGCAGCCTGCCGGCTTCGCTCCCCCTTCGCCCGCTGGTCCTCCGCCAGCTGGGTGTCCGGCGGAGTCCGAGAAACTTTTTTTTTTAGGGAAAAAAATGCTTATACCTGACATGTCTTTCGATTCATAATTACGGTTGTTAGTTAAGCGGGCTGGAATTACATTTCACTTCTGTTACCGCTGTCAGATCGAATTTAAAATATCCCCGAGTCTTCATCAAAAAAGTTTTCTCATCTAACAGTTCCACTGCTAACCCAGGGTCGGTACCAATTCCCTAAATAGAGCCACTACGTAGCCATTAATTAATAGCATTTTGAACCAGAAACATTTTTAACCTTGAAAAAAAGCAAAGAATCCCCTCATGGTTGAAATTGAAACTTAAAATCCTTTGAGTAACGATTTAACTATTCAACCAACGAAAGAAAAATGCATGTTTAAACTGCTTTAACCTGTCACAGGCATACAAACAAATTTCCACGCTGTAATATAAATTATAGACTAGCAGCGAGATAAACACATTAAAATGGATTCCCACAATTTTAATAATAGAAAGTCACGTTTCCAATTAGGCAACATCTTTTATTTTTCTCTTGACAAAAATTAAAAATAAGAAAATGCAGCAATTTATATAGAATTGCTCATATGGCGTTTTGTGATTGTGGAGGTTTTTCTCTTTATATAATCAGATATATGTATATATATGTTTACATTTCTTCACTGCCTTCATTTTTTTCTTCTTTTGAATTTTAAAAAATTAAAAACACAGAAAAGCAAACAGGATAATTTCTAAAAATAGTCATAGCGTATCGTTTTTGATGTATACAAGCTTTACTTACATATTTTTGAATTATGTGCAGTTTATTTGCAATTCTTCAGTACTTATTCTTTTGAACATTAAAAATACATATATCTCAAGAATAACAAATATTCATGTATTACTTCTTAGGGTAATCAGATGTGAAATATTTGTCACATTTGCTTCAGGTTTTTTATTTTTATTAAAAATTCCAGATAGAGTTGAATGTCACCTTATTTTCCTCCCCAGTTCCATTCACCTTTCTCTCTCCTTACTTGCCTAGGTAATCAGTATCATAAAGTGTGTATTCTTCCAGCATTGTTATTATTCTTTATTACCTAATTACCTATATATTATATGTAAATATATATGTCCATGCTTATATATTTTAAATTTTCTTTATAAATGGTACAGTAGTGTACATATCATTTTGCAACTTACTTTTTCCCCTCAGTATGATTTTGAGAACTATCCATGTTGACACTTATAGAATCTGCTTTATTCATTTCAGTAGTTTTATGATCTTGTCAGCTTTGTTATCTTTATGGAGATTCTATTCTAAAACAGATAATTATTATAAAGCTGCTTGCTTCAAAATTTTAGACAATTAACTCTTTATCTACACGTATTAAAATTCTATCAGATAGAATTCTTTACTAGCTGTTTTTTAAAAATATTATTATTTAGAAAAAATCTAAAGCTATTTTAAAATGCAGAGAGAGTATTACAGGCACCCATGCACCTATCTCATGTAATTGGTAAATGTTAGCATTTTGCCATATCTGCTTCAGGTCTGTTTTTTTTTTTTTTAATTGAACTATTCGACATTCTGATAAAATTGAAGTCCCTTTGCACTCCTCCCCAAAACCATTCTCCACCCTTTTCTCCAAAGGCAAACATTATCACGAATTTGGTATGTAACTTTTAAATCTAGGCTTTATACTTTTACTACATATGAACCCATACAAATACAGAGTACTGTTTTGATTTTTTAAATGCACAGGTGTGATATCGGACTATGCATATTCTGTGACTTGTTTTTTTTTTTTCCTTCATGGTATGTTTTCATTCTTTCCATGTTGATAAATATAAATCCAGTGCATTCATTTTAATTGCTATATTGTAGATCCATGCATGTGAACATGCTGGGTTTATTCATTCCCCTGTTGATGAATATTTAAGCTGCTGCCAATATTTTGGCATTAAGGGCAATGCTAATATGAACATATGTGTACATGTGTCTTCTATAGGTAGGTAGAATTTCTCTGTCTACCTATATGGGGAATTGCTAGGTTACACACACATTTTCAGTTTATTAGAGACTGCCAAATGGTTCTCCAATTTATACACCCATCAGCGGTGTATGAGAGTTCTTGTTTCCCTCACATGACCTTCCCTTACTTTCTAGATTCAGACTTTTCTTATTTCTGACAATTTGATTTTTTTTTTTAAAGCTCAGGATCTCATCGCTTTATTTGGATTTCCCTCACTGCCAACGAGGTTGAGCATATATTTACTGGTTATTAAGGTTTCTGAGTCTGTGGTTTGTTTTTTCATAGTCTTCATCCGTTTATCCAGTGGGCTGTGTATGTTTTCATCTTTTTCCCTCTTGATTTGTAGGAGTTCACATATATTAACATTATATTGTCTCATTCTGTGACTTCTCTTTTAACTTCCAATAACTTTTGAACTATAGAAAATTTAAAATGTAGTCATATTCACTGATCTTCTTTATAGTTTGTGTCATTTATGTCATATTAAAGACAACTCTCCACACGTGATGCCACAAAGATAGCCTCCTATGTTTTTTCCCTTAATGTTTTAAAGTTTTGTTTTCCACACTTGTAAAATTGATCCATCCAGGACTTATTTTTTGGAAGGGTGTGAAGTAGGAATTTAATTTTATTCTCCCTCCCCCTACATGGAAAACCTGTTGTCATGACCTGATTTACTAAACAGTCTTTCATTCCCCCCGTTAATGTGTAATGCCACTGTGATTATAAATTAAATTTCCGTACATTCATGGATATATTCCTACTTTGTCCTTTTCTACTGATCAAACCAATTCTGAGACGGTACTACAAAGTTTTAATTATTATGGCTTTATTATAAGTCTTCACCTGTAGAAGGGCATTTCCTCCATTTGTTCATTAAAAAAACTGTACCAGCTATTTTTTGGACTTCTGCTCTTCCATGTTAACTTTAGTATCAGTTTGTCAACTTCCACTGAAAACTCTTCTCAGTATTTTGCTGAGTTAAATTTGTAGGTTAAATTTTGGGAGATATGACATCTTTATAAAACTGAGTCATCCAATACATTAATATTATTCTGATTTCCTCATATCCTTCCATAACATTTTATACTTTGCGTATAAAATGCTTGTACCTCTTTGTTAGATTTATTCCTCAGTACCTTACAGTTTTTGTTGCTTTTTCAAGTGGGATCCTTTAAAAAATTTTTAAATTGGTTAGTGCTGCTGTTTGGAAAAGTTACTGATTTTGGAATAATCCTGGTTTTTTTGGCTGTGCCACGCGGCTTGTGGGATCTTAGTTCACCAACTGGGAATTGAACCCGGGCCCTTGGCAGTAAGAGCGCAGTGTCCTAACCACTGGACCGCCAGGGAATTCTCATGGAATAATCCTGTTTTAGCAAATATGCTGAACTTTCTTACTGTGTATTTGTAAATTCTCTTGTATTTTTATGTAGATAATATTATCCTTAAATAATACTCTTAATACTTTCTCCTTTTCTTATGTCATTGGATGGGCTGGGACCTCCAATATAACATCAAATAGCAAGAATGAGAGCAAGCATTGTTTTCCTATTTCTATCTCATTGAGAATGTTTCTAATGTGTCATCATTATTTATGGTAGTTGCTATAAGTTTTTGGTAGAAACGCTTTATAAGGTTAGGGAGTTCCCTTCTATCCCAGTTGAGTTTGAAGTAGGAATATTTTAAAACCATGAAATGAACATTGAATTTTGTTAAGTGCTTTTTCTAAAACTTTTGAGATGATTATCGGTTTTGTCTTTGATATGTTAAATTAACGGGTCACTTTGATAGATTTTTCTAACGTAGATTTATCCTTGCATTCTTTGACATAAACCTTGTTTTGCCATAATGTACTATTATTTTTTAATACACTACTTCATGCAATTTGCAAGTGCTTTTTATTTTAGGATCTATGTTCCTAAATGATATTGGCTTATGATCTTCATTTCTTGTGCTACCTTTGTCCATGTTTATACCACTCTCATAAAATGCATTTAGAGGTTTCCCTTTTTCTACTTTCTGTAACGATTTGTATGAGATAGGTATTATTTGTTCCTTGAATGTTTGGTAAGTCTCATCTGTGAAACAATTATATTTTGAAAATTCAGTTCAGTTTCTCTCATGATTATTAGTTTATTTGGATTTTTCTATTTCTTCTTGAGTCAACTTTGTTAATTCTTTTTTTTCTTTAAAAATTAGGTATTACATTTAAGCCTCTAAAATGTTGGTATGTGGTTCACAGCATTCCCTCATTATTTAAAAATTCTCTACAGTATCTGTAGTTATATCCTCCTTTTCATTCCTGATATTACATACTTGTGAATTCTCTTTTTTTCTTTTTGTCTTAACAGGTTTGTCTTAAAATGTAGACAACAGAGGTTTGTCTACACTTTAAGACAAACCTATAGAAGTGTGTCTATAATCTTTTCAAATAGTCAGCTTTTGCTGATCATATCCATTTCTTTTAAAATATATTTAATTTCTATATTTTTATTAATCTCTCACACTTTTGTCTAGTTTAGCATGTTACACCTTTTTTAAAAAAAAGTTTTTCAACTTAAATACCTAACACATTAATTTCCAATCTTTCTTATTTTTTCTTTTTGAATAAATTTATTTATTTATTTATGGCTGCGTTGGGTCTTCTTTGCTGTGCGCCGGCTTTCTCTAGCTGCGGCGAGTGGGGGCTACTCTTCCTTGCGTTGTGCAGGCTTCTCATTGCTATGGCTTCTCTTTGTTACAGAGAACAGGCTCTAGGCGCACAGGCTTCAGTAGTTGTGGCACGTGGGCTCAGTAGTTGTGGCTCACAGGCTCTAGGCTCGTGGGTTTCAGTAGTTGTGGCACATGGGCTTAGTTGCTCTGCAGCATGTGGGAACCTTCCCGGACCAGGGCTCGAGCCCATGTCCCCTCCACTGGCAGGAAGATTCTTAACTACTGCGCCACAAGGGAAGTCCTTTTCTTATTTTTTTAAAAATATAACTTAGGGCTATAAATTCCCCTTGAAGAGAAATTTCCCAAGCTTTATCTCTATTCCACAGGTTTCAAAATAGTGCTTCCATTGTCATTCAGTCCTACGTCATAATTCCGTTGTGACTTCTTAGACACTAAATTTTCAGAAGGGTGCTTTCCATAGATGACAGGATCTTTCCTACCAACAGTACAGAAAAAGTAACATTTACTTTTGTGTAGGTGATCACCTAAGGAAAGCTCTTTCTGAAAAAAAGGAGGTGCCTCTGTGTTTAATGTAAGTGTTTGCTTATATTTTTCTTAAATTGTGGATGTGGCCCTTACACTGCAAATTGTCTAGATGATCCTCTTGAAATTTGGAAAAGCAATGCAAATGAGGGGCTTGGGGTTGGGGCGCTAATACTGATTTGGAGGTTGCTGAAGGAGCTCTTCCAGTTCCAGTGGAAGACACACAGTCTTCAACCGCTGGGAAGGGCCTCCCAAGAGATTCCTCTGTATGAAAAGAAGCATAGTTGGAGGAAGTGGCAGGGAAGAGATGCATTATACATAGGTAGTTTCTCTGGATAGGGAGGGGAGTTTTCTTGTTTCTTGGGGTTGAGGAATTCGCTGGATAATGGACAGAGCATCAGTTGTTTAAGTTGATGAGAAGACTTTGGGGTCTCTATATAGGTGGTGTTCTATCACTTGAGCTGATCTGTAACCAGTGCATATTATGTAACCTCTTAGGAATTTGCTCTGGAAGTAATGGAGGATTATTTGAAATGGAAAGTAGAATAAGGGTAATTCCTCAATGTAGTGTTTACTGCAGCTTGAAGTAAATGTTACAGAAATGTTACCTCTCCCAAGCTTATTCAGAAGCTTCCAGGAGCAACGTCAAAGAGATGTTCCTGAAAACCTGGAAAGGATGACCTGTCTACCCCTTTGGTCACAAGTGGTTCAAAGGAGGCACATAGTAGGCATTCTATAAATATATATGGAATAAATGAATAGGAATATATAAACTGACAGATTAGTATCACCATTCATGATTACCAATCTCAAATAGACATTCAACATTCCCAGAAATATTGCAAACCCATTGCATCTGTACCAGTCTCCTTCCCCACTTTTGGCAAAGGCCAGTCCATTCTCATGAGTTATAGCCCCATTACTTCTTGTTTCTCAAGGTCCACAAATGATAATATATCTCTTCTCTCTCCATCATCTTCTGTCTTTCCTTCTCTACAGAATAATTTCAATCAACATTCAATAATGGACTAATATCTCCAATTTAAAAAAACTCCCCCCTTGACTCTCCATCTCCTCTAGCTACTGTCACATAGCCATATTCCCCTTTAAAGCCAAATTTCTCAAGAGATGGATATCTTATCTGTCCTCTGTCACCATTTCCATACCCTCATGTATTATTAAAATCGCTCCAATATTTAGCCCTTACTTTGCTACAGAAATTCTTTTTGTTAAGATCAATATTGATTCACAACGATGTGAATGTACTTAATGCCACTGAACTGTATACCTAAAAATGGTAAATTTTGTTACGTATATTTTATCACAGTAAAAAATCTCTTTTCTCAAAAAGAAAAAAAAAAAAGATCAACATTGGCCCATGTTGCTAAATCGAATCTTCAAATTAATAGATCTTTCAGAGCAGTTGAGTCATCCTTGAGACACTTTTGGCTCCTGTGGCACTACATTCTTTTGGGCTTTCTTCCGTCTTTCTAACTGTTCCTTTTCAGTCTTAACTGTTCATTTATCTTCCTTTACCTAACCTTTAAAATTTTAAGTTCTGCAGAATTCTGTACAATGCCCTCTTCTCTCAATTCTACCCATTCTCTCTACCCACTTTTAACATTTTCCATGACTTAGGTACACCTATATACCAACAATTTATGAACTTATAATCTTTACACCAGATATATTTTCCAGAGATGTCAGGTAGTTTTGTATCCCTATGACTACTTGACAACTACCCAGCCCTCCTGAGATGTCTCATAGATGTCTCAAACTTAATATATTCAAAAGCTGACTTATTGGTTATTACCCCCAAATCTAATCTTCCTGTATTTTTCTCTGTCTCGGCAAATAGCACTTTCATACATCCTGTTTCACAAGCCAGGAAACCAGGTGTCATTCTTGACACCTCCCTCTCCATCAGCCCCCACATCTAACTCATCCTAATGTTTGGTTAATTCTACCTTCAAAATGTACCTTGACCATTCAATTGTCTATTTTCCCTCCAGTGTCCTAATCCAAACCTCCATCATCTTTTGGTCTAACTACTATAATAGCGCAACATAGTCATGGGTTCTGGGTATTTGGACATCTTTGGGGAGCCATTATTCTGCCAACACAAGGCTGATGCAGAGTAAGTGAAGAGGAAGAGATGATAAGAGCATGGTAAGAGTTAAATGAGTTCTGAGATCTGGGTGAGTGGGAGGCAGGTCATGTAGGACCTTGAAAACCAGTATAAAAAACGATATGGTAAGTTTTAGGGAGGATTTTGAGCAGTGATATGATCTGACTTACTTTTTAGAGGTTCACCCCGATTGCTGTGTGGAGAATAGACTAGAGTGTGGGCGATACTGGAAGCAGGTGACAGGTTAGTTAACCACTGCAGAAATCCAAGCAAAAGATGGTGGTACTTTAGACCAGAGTGGTGGCAGTGAAGGTGGTGAGATGTGGTCCAAGTCTGAATGTGTTTTGCATTAGAGTGAGGGATGTCTGCTTGCTGATGTGTTGGACATAGGGTAGGAGAGATGGTGAGGACTCACTAATGACTCTAAGATTTCAGCCCAACACCTGGAAGAATATACTTTGTATTTTGAGATGAGGAAGACTTGAGAAGAAGCAGGATATAGGAGGTGGAAAGTGGGCGTTTGTATTTGGAGACTTTTAGGTGCCTTGTAGACATACATGGTAGAGATGCTGAATAGGCATTTGGATGTATGAGTCTGATGCTTTTGTAGTTTGGCCTGCATTCCTGGCTGAGCAACAGGATAAAAGGATTTTTTTAAAAGTGTTATATATTTTTATAGGTATATTCCTGGAGGACAGGAATTCCAACTCTTGGTAGTTTCTCAAATGCCATATATAATTATTTTATTTAGTATTTTTAGTATAATGATAATAAGTCATTATCAAAGTATTTTTAAACTAACAGTTTATATTAAATTATAAACATTGAAAGATTTCTATTTGATATAATCTAATAATTTAAATCTAATGTTTTAGATTCAATTTCAATTCTTAATAAAACTCCTATGTTCTTAGCTGTCAGTTTCTTTTAGATTTTAGATCCAGCTGAACTTCTTTCATGTTACATTCAGGCTCATGTTAATTTACAAGCCTAAGCTAAGTATACATAACCTTATGAAAAACAGGTGAGCCTTTATTTGACTAATTTCAAATACTTTTCAGTGCCTGTACTGTTGTGAGCTTTAAAAAATAACCAGTGACATGAAGAATTAGCACATAGTAAATAATCAGTAAATATTTTTACATAATGAGACTGAGAGCAAAGGCTTGACTGAGGTGTCTATATTAAGACAGAAAAAAGTAGGTGATAGAAGGTTCTATAGTATAATGGCCCAATAGTTCAGCAATATGTGTGGAGACTAACAAGTCAGATTCAAATCCCAGCACAAGACATAGAACCCTCCCCTTTAACAAGGAGGAATATAAGTTGGTGCAGCAATTTGACAATAATTTGTGAAGATGACGATGTAAGTACCCTGTGACTTAGAAATTTCATGCCTTGGCATATACCTTAGAGAAACTCTTGTCTTTAGCCCTAGGAGACAGCTACAAATATGTTCAGTGCAACATTTGCTGCAAATTTTTGAAGCAAGCTAAATATTCATAAAAATGCAAGGCATGATAGCCTGTACATGAAGGTTAAGTACATGGAAATTACTTCTAAATTAACATGTTATAGTTGTTAATAGCACAAACTCTGCAGCCAGGCTGCCAGGTTCTGGTGCCGTCACTTAGCTGGTCACCAGCTATGTGACCTTTATTAAGTTACTCCTCATTTATAAAAAGGAGATAATAATAATACCTACTTCATTGGGTTGTAATGACAACCAGTTAATATGTGTAAGGTGATCAGACCATCCGTAGGCAGGTAGTAAGCACAATATTAGTTATTAATTTTTGTTTACCCATATATTATCCATCATATACATCCACATATTAAAAATAAAATCCATTAATGGGTGGGATAAACAACAAATTTTAGGCAGTAGTTATCTCAGTTGAGGGAAGAAAGGGAATGAGATTTCAACAGATTCTTTAGTGTTTTATTTATTTATTTTAAATCTGAATTAAATAAGGCAAAATGGTAAGATTTGTCAATATGGGTGGTGCGTACGCTGCTGTTTGCTGTGTTATTTATTCTCTATACTTTTCTATGTGCATGAAGTATTTTATTTAAAAAATCCCAGTACAGAGCCTGGAACATTACATGCACAAGAAATAATTGCTGAATGAATGAGTGATTAAGAAGTGGCATGGGTTGGGGAAGCAGCTCAGGGAACATCCAGTTGGACTCCCCTTTTATTCTGCTTTCTAGTCTCTGAGGAGGAGAGCAGTGGGGTATGTGGCCATTAGGAGGGAAAGCTTCTCTTCAGCAATAGTGGATTTAGGGAGACAGTAGAGCAAAGCTTTCAAGGTTCTGAGGGGAAATTATTTTGAACTTAGAATTCTATACCCAGGTGAACCCATCATTCAAGTGTGAGAGCAAAATAAAAACACTTTCAGAAATGTAAGGGTTCAGAAAATATACCACTCAAGCACCCTCTCTGGAAGAATAACTAAACAATGTATTTCAGGAAAATGAAAAATGAATCAAAGAGGAAGGTGTGAGGAACACAAAATCTGGTGACAAAATGCAGCAAAACTTGTGGCAAAATTTAAAAATATTATTGATTGAGGAGAGTGCAGAAAGAGAGAGAGAGAGAAAGAGAAAGCAATGTGGGATTAAAATCCCTAATGATCTTTACTTGGGAGGTAGCAGGGGCAAAGGAGAAAAATAAAAGCAAGAAGAGGTTCTTGACTTGTTCGGAGAGAAACTAGTTATATTCAGTAATTGAATATATTGATTTTATAAAACAAGTTTAAGTACATGCTAAGAAATAAACACTGGAAAAATTGAAATAGGATATCTAACTTCCTAGCCATTAAAAGAAAAAAAAATTAAATAGGAAAACACCATCCTTTCAACAAAAGGGGAAATGAGAAAAAAGGAGAAACAATAACAAAGTATTGTAAACAGAATACACAAAACAAGATGCAAAAATTAGTCCAGAAGTGTCAGTAATCACAATGTGAATGGATTTAGTAACCGTATGAAAAGACAGAGTCCCACAGATTGGAAAAAAAGAAAGAAAGAAAAGACCCCAAGCCCTAAAGAGCTATATGCTGGCTACCTAAAATACCTAAAACAAAATGACCCAGTAATTTAGAATTAAGTAATAGAACAGACAGAACAAAGATAACCAAATTAACATTTCAAGTAGGAAAAAAAAATAAGGATATGGGAGATTCAATTGTTAAGAAGCTTTATACTCAAGAAATAATGGGGAGATATACATATCTTTTAAACTTACATGAATATTTATTTACAAAGAAAATTTCAATAGATTCAAAAAAAGTAGAAATCATTCAAACCTACATTCACTGACCACATGCATAAAACTATTAAACAACAACAACAAAAATAGTAAAAATGACAAACAGACAAAAACTATCCTCTTGAAAATGAGAAAGCACACTTCTAATTAACTTGGATTAAAGAGGAATTAAAATTGAAATTAAAAACTACTTGGAAATGAGCACATGAGCACATTACATTTCAAGATCTGTGAGTGCTGCCAAAGTGGTCCAAATGGAAAGGTTTACAGCTTCAAGTCCTTGTAGAAAAAAGAAATTGTGAAAATAAACAAACTAAGCATTTGACTGAAGAGCTAGAAAAAGAACAGGAAAAATAAACCCAAAGAAATAAAATGAAAGAGAAGAATAAGAATAAAACTAGAAATTAATGAAAATTTTAAATAATTGGGCTTCATTACTAAAGCCCATTACTACTCTTTGAGAAGACCAATCAAGTAGATAAATTCTTGGTCAATTGGATTAAGGAAAAAAAAAGATATAAATAATGTAAGGAACAAGAAATGTGGAAAAAACGGAATGATTGTTATGTACAACTTTATATAAATGCAATTTAAAATTAGGATGAAATATTTGATCCATAAAAGTACAAATCACCAAAGTTGGTTCAATAAGAAGGAGAAAAACTATGGACCATCACCTAAAATGAATGGAAAAATAATTTAAAATTTACCCTCTCCCCCGCCAAAAAAGCATCAGACCCAAGTAGTTTTGCAATCTAGAGCTACCAAAATGAGGGAGCAGATATTTCTCATGTTATATTTATGTGGTTCTAGCCCATAAAACAGATTGGAAGCTTTCCAGTTCATTTAAGAGGTAGATATTACTCTAGTTCTGAAATCAGATGAACATAGGACTAAGAGAAGAAGTTGATCTCATTTATGAACATAAATACATTTCTAAATAAACTGTTAGCATTTGAAATCTAGCAGGGTATTAAAAGAATACTGCATCTTGTCCAAATTGAGCTTATCCCAGGGGAGAAAGAGTAGTTGGAAAGTAAAAACTACATTAATAGAATTCATTGTATTCACTGAAGAGAAAAAAAATGATTATCTCAACAGGTGCCAAAAAAAAAAAAAAAAAGAGTAGTTCGTAAAATGCAATACATATTCCTGGTTTAAAAAGGAGATCTTTGTAAACAGGTGATTGAAGAAAGCGTCCTACATTTGAAAAGGTGTCTCTACCAAAAATCTACAACAAACATAATGTTTAATTCATGAAATACTAGAAGCATTCCCATTAAAATGAGGAACAATCCAGTTGTAGGCCCTACCACTACCATTTAGCATTGAACTTGATGTCCTGGTTCAATGCAATAATGAAAAAAAGGGAGGGGGAGAAGAATAAGATATATAAATGTTGGAAAGGAAGATACAAAACTGTCACTTTGGGCAAATATTTCCATCTACCTGGAAAAATCAAAGAAAAGTGTCAGAAACTTTAGAACTAGTAAGATATTGGTAAGGTGAATATATAAAGGTCTTCATGAAGGAAAGTATACAAGAGAATGAAGTTCACAAATCAAGGCCTGAATAAATGGAGAAATACATTTGTTTCTTATCAGAAAAGCTCAGTGCTATAAGGTAATTATTCCCCCAAATTTATAAATTTAATGCTATCCCAGACAATATATCAACAGGTTTGTGTATGGAATTTGGCAAGCTGATTCGAATCTGGAAGAGTAAAATGACAGGAATAACATTTTTCTAGCAGATATTAAAACACATCATCAAGTTTAGTAATTGATTCAGTGTAGATTGGCATAGGAGTAGACCAATAAATGGATGGAACAAAAGAGATGGTCCAGAAACAGAGCTATTTATGAGAGCTCCGTGTATGAAAATGTGACATTTCAAATGAGTGGGGAAATGATAGACAATTTATTAAAGGGTTTCAACAATTAGTTAATCATTTAGGGCAAAATAAAGTTCAGTCACTTCCACATACAATATAAAGAATAAATTCTAGGTGGATTAGAGATCTAAGCATAAAAATAAAATTTAAATTACTGGGATAATAATAGAGGTAGAATAAGTTCTTGACAAAATTCAAAATCTGTTGGTGATTAAAAACTCTTAGAAAACTAGCAATAGAAAAGAATATCCTTAATTTGATAAAGGGCATCTACAAAAAACCCTACATTGTACTTAATGATGAAAGACCAAATGATTTTCCTGAGATTGGAAACAAGCCAAGGATTTTTACTCTCTCTCATTTCTATTTAGCATTACACTGGAGGATTTAGTTAGCACAGTAAGGCAAGGAAAGCCATACAGCTTGGAAAGGAAGAAATAAAGCTGTCTATTTTCAGACATGATTGTCTATTTAGAAAGTTCCAAGGACTCTACCAAAAAGTTACCAGAGCTAATGAGTAATTTTAATAAGATTGTAGGATATAAAAATCAATAGTATTTCTACTATTGAAAGAATAGCATTTTCAACAGTTGGTGCTCAAACAATTCAAAGTCCATATGCAAAAACAACCTCAATCCAGACCTTTCACCTTATACAGAATTAACTAAAAATGGACCATGGACCTAAATGTAAAATCCCAAACCATAAGATTTCTAGAAAAACAAAATCTTTGTGAACTTTGGTTAGGCAAAGATTTCTTAGATACAATACCAAAAGCATAAGCCATGAGGAAAAAAATTGTAAATTGGACTTCAACAAAATTAAAAATTTCTCTGCAGAAGACACTATGAAAGGAATGAGAAAACAAGACCCAGACTGGGAGAAATATTTGCATGTTACATATCTGACAAAGGACTTGTATTGAAAAAATATAAAGAACTTTTAAAATTCAATACTAAAAAAAAATACAGTTTTTAAAATAGACAAATGATTTAAGGAGACACTTCACCAAAGAAGACATACGGATGGCAAATATACCAAAAGATACGCAACATCGTTGTTAGGGAAATGCAAATTAAAACCGAAATGAGGTACAACTATTCACTTATTTGAATGCTTTTTAGAAACCTGACAATACTAAGTGCAGAGCAACTGGAACGCTCATATATTGCAGGTGGGAATGCAAAATAGTTTAGTCACTTTGGAAGACAATTTGATAGCTTATAAAGTTAAGCATACACTTAACACATGATCCAGTAATCCCTCTCCTGGTATTTAGCCAAGAGAGATGAAAATTTATATTCACCCAAAGACCTTCATGTGAATGTTCATAATATTTTTATTCATAATAGCCAAAACCCAGAAACAACCCAGATGTCCTTTGGCTGGTGAATGGATCAACAAACTGTGGTACAGTTGGCCCTGTGTAGCCATAGGCTCTGCATCTGCGGATTCAACCAACTGAGGACCAAAAATACTCAAGAAAAAAAATTCCAGAAAATTTCAAAAACCAAAACTTGAATTGACATGTACTGGCAACTATTTACATAGCACTTACATTGTATTAGGTATTATGAGTAATCTAGAAATTATTTAAAGCATAGGAGAGGGTGTGCGTAGGTTATATGCACATACTACACCATTTTATATAAGGTTCTTGAGCATCCCTGGATTTTGGTATTGGGCTGTCCTGGAACAAATCCCCCGCTGTTACTGAAGGATGAATGTACTTCCATACAATAGAGTACTATTCAGCAATAAATGAAATAAACAGCTAATACACACAACATGGATGAATTCCATATGCATTATGCTAAGTGAAAGAAGTCAGGTAAGAGGCTATGGACTTTATGATTCCATTTGTATGAGAAATCCTTGAAAACAGATCCATAGTTGCCATGGGTTGAGTGTGGGAAGAAGGGAATAATTGAATTTGGCGGTTTATAGAACTGTTCCATATCTTTTTTGTGGTGGTGGTTACTTGGCTGTATGAATTTATTAAAACTGTTGTGCTATAGGGAAGGAACCTTTGAAGGAAAAGACTCACAGATATGATTACTACAAAATATTAAACTTTTAAAGGACAAACATCATCATAAATTTAAAAATCAGGCCACAGACTTAGAGAATATATATTTTCAGCATACATAACAGACCAAGGATTAATACCTACAAATTAATATGAAGAAAGATAAATATTATAAAAGACAAATGGGCAAAGTACGTAAGTACAGGGTAAAATACAGGGAGCTCAAAGAAAGAACCAAATGGTCAATAAACATGAAAAGATTCACACCTCACTGTCACTCAGTGAGCTATCAATTAAAGCAATACTATAATAACATTTCAGCCATCAGATAAGCAGATCTTTTAAAGATTGTTAAAACCCAGCATTACTAAGGATGTGAGGCTACACATACTCCTGTGGAGTTTTTAAGAGCGTATAACGGTACATTGTGAAGGATAATTTGGGCATAGCTATCAAAAACTTAAATATGCATATTTTTTGACTCAGTAATGTCACTTCTAGGTATTAATACTATAGCAGCACTTCCACAGGTGAACAAAGATGTATATGAAAGAATTTTTTATTAGAGCCTTGTTTGTAATAGTGAAAAATAGGAACCAATTTGAACGTCTGTGGGCAGAGGAGTGGTTAAATAACGAGGTTAATTGATATAATGGACTGTTATGACAAATGACACATATGTGAGTACTGATATAGCACTGTATATTTATTTACAAAGAAATGCATTATTAAATGAAAAAAGCAAGTAGTAATGAATGTATAGTGTTCCTATTTGTATTTTTTAAAAATCTACAATTCTGTACACATAAACACATACGCATGCACAGAGAAAGGTCTGGAGAAATACACAACAGAGTCAGGGTAGTGGTTCTCTGTGGGGAAAGCAATGAGATTGGGGGAACTTGCTTTTCACTTTACATTCTCTGGTCTTATTTGAACTTTTGAAATGCAAATGTATCTATGTTTTACTTGTATAGTTTTTTTTTTAATTAATGAAACAAAGAGGTATAATTCAAATATATCTATACATTTTAAATTCAATAAGCCCAAGTAGAAAACACAAAGGTACGTAGTTTCCAAATCATCAGTGGTAAAAGAAGGTAAACTTGTCTATTATAGTGAGAAAAAAAAAAGAACCAGGAAGCATTAAAAATAAAAGTCATAAAATAAATTGACAGAACAAAGACCAGGTAAAACTGTTGTCATGATAGATATGAATGGCTTTAAGATCTCTATCAAAAGACAAAAGACTCTCAGATTAAGTGGGGGAAAAAAAAAAGAAATTTGGCCATAAGCTGTTTATAAAATGAATATATCTTATAGATATCATATAATAAATATAAATAAATGAATAAACACAAAGTGAAAATGACAGAGAAAGTTGAGAAGTAATGGGATGGGCAGAAATATCAGAGACAAATGCAACCAAAGGGAACACAGTCATATGTGCTAAGCTTAAAATTATACAAAATAGGATTCAGGACCAGAACATTAAATGGAATAAATATAATTAATTTTATACTGATAAACGATAGAATGTGCTACAAAGGCAATACAGTCAAGAATGTAAATGTCTCCAAATAGAGAATTGGTTGGTTATATTATGGTACCTATTTATTTACAGTGAAACTCTACGTGGGCAATAATAAATATACAGTGACATGAAATGTGTTATAGATAAATTGTGAAGGGAAGAACATATTCTGTAAATACTGTATGAGCCCAAATTGTTGTAAACTTTTATAAAAAGGAGGAAAAGGACTGGCAGGATCACAGTGTCAGGGCTGTCCCTTGCAGGTGTGGTGTGGAGGAAAGACAAACAGGCTGTGAAGCAGTCCTAAAACAGGATGCTTGACCACACGCAAGGACATAATACTGGGTATTCTGCCTGAGGGTTGGACAGCTCTATCTTTAAACCAGCTTTGGCTGACATCTCTCTTCCCTTTGTTTCTCAGCTTTCTAGCAGCCTGGATTTCTTTGTTCCCTTAACAGGGGTGCCTGGTGATAGCTTGTAATCACTTTTCCTGAGACTGGTATCTACCACAGTGAGCCATCACATTTTCCCTATGATTTGTGTGATTTTGGTATTTGGCTCCATTATGAATGTTGTAGGATATCCCCTGAGGGGTGCCAAGATATTAGGAGGGGCCAGATTGACCTAGAAGCATTTAAGTTGGATCATAGGAAAGTGCTGTATGTCACAAGGTGGCCAAATCCAACAAGAAGAACAAGATGACTGTGGATTCCTTTGAGGACAAAATCCAACAAGAAGAACAAGATGACTGTGGATTCCTTTGAGGACTAATATCTGCATTAGTCCTGGAGGTCCGGTTGGAAGGCTTATTCATTCTGTCTCTCCTGTAACATCTTCATTGCTTCTCATGGGGATTGGGTTGTCACAGTGCTGGGAAGGGAATAAACTCGGAGAAAATTGAGAAGATATTGCAATGGAAGAAATGACTTGATTGATCTAAACCTAGGTCAGCATGCACTCCTTTGGGCTAAGCTTGAGGTGATACATTGCCTCTTCCATGATGCTGGGCAGCATCACGAGGCTGGAAAATGTCCCTAGGTCCTTCTCTGAATGACCTTGAAACACTGAAATTTAAGAGGTGTCCTGGAACTCATGCCAATAGGGACAGGGGAATCAAAGTTACTGGCAAGAGAGTGGTTGGGGAAGAAACTGGATCCTGACTGATGTCCCCCCTCATAACCTCAGAGGAAATAAGTCAGGCGTGACTTTGTGGAAATAAAGAAAAAGAAATCTTTCCAACAGTGACAAAATTCTAGGGGCAGAGTGTCAAAGTCTAATACTCTGGGGCACAGATGCAGGGTTAATTGGAATGAAATATTACTACTTAGTGCATAAAGCAAGGAAATGACCAAATTTCAGTAGAGAGATTTGAATGAGACATAAAAGATACATGGACTGGAAATCTTCTCTTGACTCTTTCACTAACTGTCTGTAACAGTTAGTGGCAAATCCCATAGACTGCTGGTTTTCAAAGTTAAGCCTGCATCAGAAGCGCCTGGAGGGCTTGTTAAAATACTGATTGCTTCCCCTCCCCCAGAATTTTTGACTCAGTAGATCAGGGATGGGCCTTAGAATTAGCATTTTTAACAAGTTCCCAGGTTGATACTGATGCCGCTGGTCTGGGAACCACACTGGAGAACCTCTGGCTTAGAACCCCAATAAGCAGGTAAATAAAATGAGTGAATGGAAGATCTCAAAAGACCCTTTCTTAATTCCAAAATCCTAGGATTCATGTATTGAAGGACTTCCTGATACAAGGGTTGTTAAATAATGGACCCTTTTTTACATTTAAATGGGAGAAACTGGTTGGCTGCTCAGGGAATGATCTTGGAGGTGCTGTCCCTGTCCCTGTCCCATATATCAAGCCAGATCCTTAATCTCCCAGGCTCAGTAGAGCCACAAATTGAGTTATGGTGTGAGGGAAATAATATGCAATCTAGATTTTTCATAAAATTGGCTCAAGCCCCTTCAACATCCTGGGGAAATCCCAATGACCTCCCTAGGATTTATGTTCTCAGGGACACCTTTGGTTCTGAGCTCCTGTCTCCCCTGAGCTCTCGTCTGCTGCTGTTCCCTTCCTCATACTGCACATGACCAGAATGTGTGTCTCTGCTCTCTTCCCTCATTCCTCAAATACCACTCACAGGAGATGCGGGTGTAGCAGACATCTGTTGTTTTGCCTGTCCAACAGTCCCCATCTTCCTGGTCATAGTACCCTGATCTGCTTTGGGGAGTTACCTCTCCCCTAGTGGAAACAGATACAGGGGCTATGTAGTGTCCTACCAAGCCAGGCCAGTCAGAAGTTGGCTCCCTGAACTTTGAATCTGGAGTGGAGTGGCTGCTGCCGGGCTCAAGAGTGACAGGCTGGTCAGATCACCAGTACTGCTTGCTAAGCCCAGATCTTTGATCTGTTCTATACCGTCAAATAAATCCTGTTTTGAAGTTAGCCACATTCCTGCTTGTGAAGAAAAAAGAAAAAACATAAAACTGGAGGTCTGGAATCTGGAAGGAGTTTATATTACAGCAATACAAATAACGTAAGATGAGCTATTATTCAGCCTTGCTGATTGAAAAAAAACAGCCTTTTGGCCACTCTGCCACAGGACTGTGTCTCTGTCCACATTTCCTCATGGGCTTCAGTTACTTCACATGTTGTCCAACCTCCGTTTTCTCCCTCCCCCTTTCCTCCCATCTATTATACTTTTCCCCCCAACATTCGTTTGCTCACTGATGCCTCCTACAGAGCAGTGTAACTCTGTATCACAGTCTCCCTCCCAGCCATGGCCGTGGAGTGTCACCCTCCACATCCAAGGCGATCTATCAAGGTCCTCTCAAAGAAGACCATTGCCTCCTCACCAGGAACTTCGGTACCCGCCATTCAAATAATACAGTTTTTTTTTCACCCTGCAACAAAGTGAATGCCTACTATGTATCAGGTCTTACAACTGATACAATACCTGATGCAGCAGATAACTGCATCCTGTTAAATGAACCAACAAAAATAAATCAACAAAAGACTGATAAACCAAGGGGAAAATGTATTAATTTTAATGTTGGTAACCAGCAAAGGGATCGGAACAGGGATTGCCAAACTATGACCTGTGGTCTGTTTGTGTACAGTCCATGAGCTAGAAACCTTAAAAAAGTTTTTTTTTAATGGATTGTAAAACAAAAATAAGAATATGGGACAGAAATCTATGTGGCTCACAAACCTGAAATATTTTACTACCTGGCCCTTTACAGAAAAAGCTGGCTGACATCAGGGTCAGAATCCTCATATAAGAAGGTGCCTGTGGCTGAGATGGACTACCCCAGACCCTAGGCATCAGATCAGTGTGGAAGTATTTCATTTGGAGATTATCTCTTTGGGCCATGAAGACCCTTCCGCCTGTCGTCTTAGGAGGTGGCTAATTCTGTGGTTGAAAGCAAGAGAGGGAGGGATGTTCTGTGGTCACTGGACCCAACTGAGAGTTATGAGGAGGCCAGAGAGGTGTGGGGGGGAGGATGTGGCACATGGGTCCACTTGCTTTCATCATCTTTGTCACAGGCAACAGTAGCAGGGGATACAGGGCGCGAGGACTTCTAGGATGAAGAGAATGAATCTGCATGTGGGAGAAGGGGTCCTGGCAGTCGTGGTGTATCCCTGATGCCTGTGAGTTCAGCAGGAGAGATGGCCTGGGGTAAGCAGTTGTGGAGACCCAGATTGGGGAACATTTGAGTCCCTAAAATTCACAGTGGATGAGTTACAAGGCTAACTGACTCTTAGACCAATGGATGCCACCCTCAGCTCCTTCAGGTCCTGACTTCCCTGCTTCTCTACCTAAAAGTACATCACCTCCACCTCTACCTTCCCCATAAATCCCTCTTGCTTGCTTTCTTTTTCTCCTTGGTACTTATCAATATCCAGCTATGATGTTATTTAATTCCCTCCTTAATTCTCACTTGTCTCCTCCACTAGAATGTGAGCCTAGTGAAAGCAGGGATTCTGAAGGGCTGTTTCATTTACTGCTTTAACTACAGTGTTCAGTAGTGCCTACCACATAGCAATGATAAATACTTGTTGATTGAATTGAATGAACCCTGTTTCCTTAAGAATATTTACAGGGAAATATCTCTGGAAAGTCTTAATTCCTGTTAATTTGGTCATGAAGGGACTTAAGAGTCCAAAATTGAACATTAAAGGAAATATACCCTTATTTTGTATCCTAAACTGATAACATATGGCATATTAGTTATATTAGCACCAGCTCATCAGTACATTTTCTCCTTAGCAAAATGTTTACATAGAATGCTAACTTACTATCAAAAAGTTACGTATTGAAATGAATCAGAATAGAGGTACCAGCGTAATCGTTACAGCTGGTGCTATCAAGCTATAGTGTAGTCTCATGACCACCTACCTACATGTGATGGGAACACACCTTCCATGAGGATCAAAACACTTATGGGCTGTTGGGTGTCCTGCTCTCATATGATAACAGCCTGCACTTACCTAGTATCTACTCTGTGCTAGGTGCAATTTGTTGACAATTTTCTGTGTAATTTGTTGAATGAGCTTATGAGTAATAGTGACTAGTTTGTGCTTTTCCGTGTACCAGGTACTATTTCATATACTGTATCATTTAATCTTCATAAGAATCTGAGCAGGTGGTTCTAATTATCATCCCCATTTTGCATATGGAGCAACAGAGGCATTGAGAGGTTGAGTAACTTATTCAACGTCACACAGTTAGCAAGTGGTGGAGCTGGGATTTGAGTTCTAGCAGCCACCATGCCTCTCATGGGCACTGCTGGAGGCTGAGAAGCTATTGCCCACTGCTGCCTTTCTTTCGACTTGTATGTATCATAGCCTGCCTCTATGACACAGCAGCTCTGCAACTAAGTAGATCCCTAACCATTGTTGTTTTTTCTTTCTTTCTTTTTTTTAAACATCAAACGCATTCCAGTCACGCCTTCCTCTGGAAGCACCTCTGCCCATCTTCAGTGGGCTTGTCTACCCCTCAAGTCTAATCAGGAAAAGCCTGTCACTATTTAAATCATAATTGTCCCATGTAAAAGTGGCTGCCACTTTAATTCTAAAAACAAGATCATATTTTAAGTATATCAGGAGAGGCTTTCTACTGTAACTTTGTGTTGAACTCTTCTATAAATCTGAGAATGTTCTTATAAGCACATAATTTTTGTGTTTTATACATTTGGAATTTCGCATATTAGATTTTCTTAGAGTAGCACATGATTCAAGGGAGAATGTTAACCTTTTCATTCAATTAAAAAATATTTTTGCACACCTTTAGTGATTAGAACTGAGCTGGCTAATTAGAGAGAAATGAGCTTAAACATGAGCTTTCTCGCTTGTTGTGGAGACAAGACACAGACACAGGATATGCTTTGATAACCAATAAAACTGCTTTTGATCAGTGTCAGACTGAAAGGAGCAGATATGAAGTACAGTGAGTTTGGATAAGATGGGATATCTTGGGACTATCTAATCACAGAAGACATATTTCACTCTTAGGAATGGTTTAAATTCAGTCCCCTTGGGTGGGCTCGATAATATGGTCTGGAAGGTTTCTCAGATTTGAATAGCCTTGTTTATTAAAAAGAAAAAAAAGAAGAAGAAAAAAAAGAAAAAAGAAAAAAAATCCATTAGCTCCAAGAATAATCTTGGTGGGGACGTAGTTCCCTCTAGTGGTGCTAGAAGGAGTTGCAAATTTTCTTTATTGTATATTTCTCTTTTTTTCCTTATTTATTCATTCAGTTAACAAATATTTAATGAGGACCTGCTATATATTAGGTTCTGTATTATGGATAAACAGATAAAAGACACAGTTTCATTTTTCAAAAGCTCACAAGGCTAGAAGAGAGAAAGCCAAAGAATTATGATACACTATATCTACAAATAAAAATAACAATGTGAAACTACCTAGCCCAGATCAGGAGGGATGGGGTTAAATAAGAGAAGACTTTCTGAAGGAGTAAAGATGTGATCTGAGACTTGATGAAATAAATGCTACATTTTACTCTTTAGAGTATCTATATATGTTTGTTGTCGAAAATTTAGGAAATGCAGATGAGGTAAGAAAAAGAATTACACATTATTCCATCACCCAATGACAACCACTTACAATATTTTGCCATATCTACTCCACTCCCCTTTTTATGCATAATTTATTTTTTTAACAGACTGTACTCATAACATTTTGTAATCTGCTACATTGTAAATGTAATTGCCATTTGCAATCTGCCATAAACAAGCTAGTATATTTTGAAATTTTTCTTACTATATGTACTAATGAAACATTATTACTCTTTTTCAAAATAATATTGGTTATTTTCCCACTTTTATTTTTTCAGATGTTCTTTAGAATAATTATGTTCAGTTTTTAAAATCCCACCGGTATTTAGATTGTGGGAAATATAGAGATTTATTGGGGGAGAGTTTATAGCTTTATCATATTGAGTTTAGAAATATTAGATCCAGAAATATTGTAGATCTCTCCATCTGTTTGGATTTTCTTTTATGTTCCCTCAATTAAATGTTATAATTTTCATCATTAGGGTCTAGTATCTCAATTTAAAGATTTCTAAACCTTTATTTAGAGGTTGCATTAACCTCTAAATAATTGCATTAGCATTTAGATCTTTCTCAACTCATTATTTTTCTAAGTAATTATTATGGGTGTAGGCATAGAATGCAGCTGATTTTTAAATATTTGCAACCTTACTGATGTCTGAATTTTAATCTTTTTTTTTTTTTTTAGCTGATTGCTTTGAGTTTCCATATGGACAGTCACAACACCTGAAATAATGACCATTTTTGCCACCACCTTCCCAATAACTAATCTTCTTTCATGTTTCTTATTGCATTGAGAGGAACATCCATAACTATATTCAATCATAAGGGGACCCTTGTCTGGGTTTTTACTTTATTCATTTTTTAAATAGTATAATTGACTTACAACACTATGTTAGTTCTAAGTGCACAACATAGTAATTTGATATTACAAAATAACCACCATAAGTTTAGTTACCATCTGTCGCCATACAAAGTTATTACAATATTGTTGACTATATTCCCCATGCTGTACATTTTATCCCTGTGACTCATTTATTTTGTAATTGGAAGTTTATACCTCTTAATCTCCCTCACCTATTTCACTCATCCCCCTCCCCCCTCCCCTCTCCTCTGGAAATCACCTATTTGTTCTCTGCATCTATGCATCTGTTTCTGTTTTGTTATGTTTGTTCATTTGTTTTGTTTTTTAGATTCCACATATAAGTGAAATCACATGGTATTTGTCTTTCTCTGTCTGACTTATTTCACTTAGCATAATACCCTCTAGGTCAATCCATGTTGTCATAAATGGCAAGATTTCATTCTTTTTTATACCACTTTTTATCCATTCATCTATCAATGGACACTTAGGTTGCTTCCATATCTTGGTTATTGTAAATAATGCTGCAGTGAATATAGGGGGTGAATATATCTTTTCAAATTAGTTTTTTTATTTTCTTCAGATAAATACCCAGAAGTGGAATTGCTGGATCATATGGTAGTTCTATTTTTAATTTTTTGAGGAACCTTCATACTGTTTTCCATAGTAGCTGTTCCAATTTATATTCCTACCAACAGTGCACAAGTGTTCCTTTTTATCCACATCCTTGCCTACACTTGTTACCTGTTCTCTTTTTGCTACGAGCCATTGACAGGTGTGAAGTGATAGCTCATTGTGATTTTGATTTGCATTTCCCTAATGATTAGTGATGTTGAGCATCTTTTCATGTGTCTGTTGGCCATCTGTATATCTTCCTTGGAAAAATGTCTATTCAGGTCCTCTGCCCATTTTTTAATCAGGTTGTTTTTTTGATGTTGAGTTATATGACTTCTTTGTGTATTTTGGATAGTAACCCCTTATTGGATATATCATTTGCAGATATCTCCCATTCAGTAGTCTGCATTTTTGTTTCGTTGGTAGTTTCCTTCACTGTACAAAACATTTTTAGTTTGATGTAGTCCCATTTGTTTATTTTTGCTTTTGTTGCCCTTGCCTGAGGAAATATATCCAAAAAATATTGCTAAGACCAATATCAAAGAACATACTGCCTATGTTTTCTTCTAGGAGTTTTATGGTTTCAGGTGTTACATTTAAGTCTGTAATCCATTTTGAGTTTATTTTTGTTTATGATGTAAGAAAGTAGTCAGGTTTGATTCTTTTGTAAATAGCTGTTTTCCCAACACCAATTATTGAAGAGGCTGTCCTTTCCCCATTGTATGTTCTTGTCTCCTTTGTCATAGATGAATTGACCATATATGTGTTCATTCTCAAGATTGTTTTGGCTGTTCAGGGACTTTTGTGTTTCCATACAAATTTTAGAATTATTTGCTGTAGTTCTGTGAATAATTCTGTTGGCATTTTGATAGGAAATGCATTGAATCTGTGGATTGCCTTGGGGAGTATGGTCATTTTAACTGTTAATTATCCTAATTCATAAGCATAGTATATCTTTCTGTTTGTGTTGTCTTCAGTTTCTTTCATCAATATCTTATAGCTTTCCGGGTACAGGTCTTTTACCTCCTTAGTTAGATTTCTGTCTAGGTATATTATTCTTTTTGATGCAATTAGAAATGGGATTGCTTTCTTAATTTCTCTGATAGTTCATTGTTAGTGTATTGAAATGCAACAGATTTCCACATCTGCATTTCTGTATCCTGCAACTATACTGAATTCATTGATGAGTTCTAGTAGTGTTTGTAGTGTTTAGTAGTGTCTAAACTTTGAGTCTAGTAGTGTCTTTAGGATTTTCTATGTATAGTATCATGTCATTTGGAAACAGTGACAGTTTTACTTCTTCCTTCCCAATTTGGATTCCTTTTATTATCTGATTGCTGTGGCTATGACTTCCAGTACTGTGCTTGATAAAAGTGGTGAGAGTTGTCTTCCTTGTCTTGTTACTGATCTTAGAAGAAATGCTTTCAGCTTTTCACCATTGAGTGTGATGTTAGCTGTGGGCTTGTTACATATGGCCTTTATTATGTTAAGCTATGCTTCCTCTATACCCTCTTTGTTGAGAATTTTTTTATCACAGATAGATGCAGAATTTTGTCAGAAGTTTTTCTGCATCTATTGAGATGATCACATGATTTTTATCCTTTATTTTGTGAATGTAGTGTATTATATGATTAATTTGCGAGTATTGAACCATCCTTGCCTCACTGGGATAAATCCCAGTTGATGAAGGTGTACGAGTTTTTTTCCTGGTCACGCCACATGGCATGCAGAATCTTAGTTCCCCAACCAGGTATTGAACCCGTTCCCCCTGCAGTGGACGTGAAGAGCCCTAACCACTGAACAGCCAGGGAATTCCCTGTATGATCCTTTTAATATATTGTTGAATTAAGTTGGCTAATATTTTGTTGAGGATTTTTGCATCTATGTTCATCAGTGATATTGACCTGTAATTTCCTTTTTTGTGTGATATCTTTGTCTGATTTTGGTATCAGGGTGATGCTGGCCTTGTAGAATTAGTTCAGAAGCATTCCATCCTCTTCAGTTATTTGGAATAGTTTGTGAAGGATAGGCGTTAACTCTTCTCTAAATGTTTAGTAGAATTCACCTGTGAAACCATCTGGTCCGGGACTTATATTTGTGGTAAGTTTTTTTTATTACTGATTCAATTTTATTACTGGTAATTGGTCTGTTCATATTTTCTATTTCTTCCTGATTCAGTCTTAGGAGATTGTACATTTCTAGAAATTTGTTCATTTCTTCTAGGTTGTCCATTTTATTAGCATATAATTGTTCATAGTAATCTCTTATGATCCTTTGTATTTCCATGGTGTCAGTTGTAACTTTTCCTCTTTCATTTTTTATTTTATTTATTTGGGTCCTCCCTTTTCCTTGATCAATCTTGCTAAAGGTTTATCAATTTTGTTTATCTTTTCAAAGAACCAGCTCTTAGTTTCATTGATCTTTTTTTTTTTTTTTTTTTTTTTTACTTTTTATTTATTTCTGCCCTGATCTTTATTATTTCTTTCCTTCTATTAACTTTGGGTATGTTTGTTCTTCTTTTTCTATCTCCTTTATATAGAAGGTTAGGTTGTTTGACATATTTCTTGTTTCCTGAGGTAGGACTGTTTTGCTATAAACTTCCCTCTTAGAACTGCTTTTGCTAAATCTCGTAGATTTTTGGATTGTTGTGTTTTCATTTTAATTTGTCTCCAGGTATTTTTTAATTTCCTCTTTGACTTATTCAGTGATCCATTGGTTGTTTAGTAACATATTGTTTAGCCTCCATGTGTCTGTGTTTTCTGCTGTTGTTTTTCTTTTTTTCATTGTAGTCAATTTCTAATCTCCAACCACTGTGGTCAGGAAAGATCCTTGATATGACTTCAGTTTTCTTAAATTTATTCAGACTTCTTTTGTGGCCTGGCATGTGATCTATTCTGGAGAATGTTCCCCATGCACCTAAAAAGAATGTATATTCCACTGTTTTGGGGTGTATGTGTGTGTGTGTGTGTGTGTGTGTGTGTGTGTGTATATATATATATATATATATATATATACACACACATACATACATACATATAAAGTTCATCTGTCATTTATTTCCTTTTCTGTCTTCATTGCACTGGCTAGGACTTCCAGTCCTATGTTGAGTCATAGTGATGAGAGTGGGCTTCCTGCCTTATTCCCAACCTTAGTGAGAAGGTGTTCAGTCTTTCACTATTAAATATGATCTTCATCAAGTCGAGGAAATTTTCCTCATTTCAAGCTTTCTTACAGTTTTTACCATGAGTGGGTGTTGAGTTTTGTCAGATATTTTTTCTGAATCAATTGATATGATTATGTGAATTTTATTTTTTAGCCTATTAATATGGTAGAATACATTGATTTTTAATTATTGAACTGGCCCTGCATCCTTGGAATAAACCCTACTTGGTCATGATGTATGTCTTTTTATATATTATTGAGTTCCATTTGCTGATATTTTGTTTTAAAATTTGCATCTATACTCATGAAGGATATTAGTTTGTAGTTTTCTCTCTCTGTGTACGTGTGTGTGTGCATGCGTGAGTGCGTGCTGTCTCTGTCAGGTTTTGACATCAGGGCAATACTGGCCTCAAAATTTGAGTTGAGAAGTATTTCCTCCTCTTTTATTTTCTGGAAGAGCATAGTATTAACTCCTCTTTAAACAACTGGTAGAATTCTGTTTCAAGTTCACTGATTCTTTCCTCTGTCCTCTTCATTCTGCTATTAAGACCATCTGTGGAGTTTTAAAAGTTAGGTTACTGCATTTTTCTGTCATAAAACTGCCATTCAATTCTTCTTTATGTATGTTTTCTGAATCTTTTTTCATTTGCGTTAACTTCTCATTGAAGCAGTTATATGATGTCTCAGTTGATTTTTGTGTTAGGTGTGAAGAAAGGATCTAATTTTATTTTTTATGTACAAATACCCAGATTTCCCAGCACTTTTTCATTGAAAAGTACATCCTTTCTCTTTATTTTAGAGTGCCAGCTTAGTCATTAATCAAGCATTCTTACATTCATGGTTCCCTATCCCCATATCCAGATCCTCTATTCTGTTCCATTGATCAAATTGCTTATCTTTTTAGCAATACCATACTTCCTTATTACCATAGTTTTATCATAAATCTTCATGCCTGATAGAGCAAATTCTCTTCCTTTGTTGTTCAAGAATGTTTTTGTGATTCTTGGTTCTTTGCATTTCCTTATAAATTTTGGAACCAGTTTGTCAAGTTACTTTAAAAAAGTTTTGAGATTGCATTGACTCTAGCCAATTTATGGAGAACTGATATCATCAAATTGAGTCTTCTAATACATCAATATTTATTTTTTATTCTTTTTTAACTTTTTTGTTAAATAATTATAGATTCATGGGAAGTTGCAGATATAGTACAAGAGACCCTGTATACCCTTCACCCAGCCTCCCCCAAAAGTAACATCTTACATAACTATAGTACACTATCAAAACCAGGACATTGACATTGGTGCAATCCATAGAACTTACCCAGATTTCACCAGTTTTACATGCACTCAGTTGTGTGTGTATAGCTCTATATAATCATATCACAGTCAAGATACAGAACTGTTCCATCACCACAAAGATTCCTGGTGCTGCTCTTTATGGTCACACCCATTCTTTGATTTTTTTGATAAAAATTTTAATTTCCTCCACTCAACAATATGTCTTGGAGATCCACCCACGTTAATACATATACCTAATTCTGTTTAAATGCTGATATAACTTCATAGTACAAATACATCTTAGTATACTTAACCACCCCCCTACTGATGGACTTTTAAATTATTTTCATTTATCCACTATTTTAGACTCCACTGCAGTGACTATCCTAATACTTGCCTCCTCATGCACATATGCAGTTGTTTATCTAGGATAGAAACAGAGGAGTGTAATCCTACTGAGTTGTAGGATAAGCCCATCTTATATTTCAATAAGCAATGCCAAATTGTCCCTCCAAGTGGCTATACCAATTTATAATACCACCAGCAGTTAGGGAAGGATCAGCACATTGATGAAAATGAATAAAATGGAGAACGACGGTACAATATTTTTAAAATAAATTTATTTATTTTATTTATTTATTTTTGGCTGCATTGGGTCTTCATTGCTGCGCACGGGCTTCCTCTAGTTGTGACGAGCGGGGGCTACTCTTTGTTGCGGTGCGTGGGCTTCTCATTGCGGTGGCTTCTCGTTGCGGAGCACAGACTCTAGGCACGCGGGCTTCAGTAGTTGTGGTGTGCGGGCTCAGTAGTTGTGGCCTGTAGACTCTAGAGCACAGGCTCAGTAGTTGTGGCACACGGACTTAGTTGCTCCGCAGCATGTGGGATCTTCCCAGACCAGGGCTCGAACCCGTGTCCCCTGCACTGGCAGGCAGATTCTAACCACTGCACCACCAGAGAAGCCCAGACGGTACAATTTTAAATAGGATTGTCAGGATGGATCTTACTGAGAAGATGGAATTTGAGTCTAAGGAAAAGAAAGCGTATGTGGCTATCTGGGGGAGAGCATTCCAGGCACAGAGAACAGCCAGTGCAAAGGCTCTGAGGTAGCAGTGTGAGTGTGCTGGCTTGTTTGGAGAACACTGAGGAGACGAGGTTGGATTGTGGTAAGAGAAGGTGCTGACTGTGAAGGGCCTTGGAGGCCAGGGAAAGGCCTTTACTCTGAGTGAAAGGGAGATCGTGGCAAGGTTTTGAGCAGAGGAGTGATGTGATCTGACTTTTTTTGTTTGTTTTTAATAAAAAAACTTCATTGAGACAGAATTTACATACAATAAAAGGCACCCATTTTAACTGTGCAGTTTGATGAGTTTTGATGGTTATGTAATTTGCCCAAACCCAAACACTGAGGACATGGCAGCACTAGTACCTACTGCCAAAGGCCATGCTTGTTCCTCTGTGCCCTCAGAGTCAGTAATGTCCAGGCCCCAGACTGTGGTTTCCTGTCCCAGTGTATCAGGAAGGAGTGGGGACTAGGCAGCAGGAAGCCCACCCTGGGGACAACAGCATGGAGAGGCCTTGAGGGCACAGGAGGGCTGGAACTCCCTACCCTCACCATTTGTGCTGGCACCCATGGGCAAGGCCATCTGCTGAGCCAATTATTTTAGAGATACCCATTTAGTTTGTCTCTTACTCTTGCTCTCTAGGCAATTTTAGGGAGGAAAAAAAGAAAAGTCTTCTACTCACTAATTTAATTCCCTTTTTTCTACTCTTTTTTTTAATTGTAGAAGAAATGCTTTTCCATTATACAAAACTCAGGTATCATTGAATTATAATACAATAATAACATCCCTTATAATTCTCCCTCCTAAGATAACCATCAGTAAGTCTGATACACAGTCTTCTTTTTTTCCTTATTTACTCATATGCTAATATCTGTTAGAATTATTCATTTATTTTTACAAAAATGTCATGCATAGCATTGTGATTTTTCCCTTCACTTTTAATATCCTTTGGAGCATTTCTTGTGTCAGTATAAGCAGATCTCACTTTATTTTTGTAAATGGATGCATATTATAACATTAGGTGTTCCACCAATGATTTACCTGGTAGGAAATCTTATTCCTCCCCTTCCTGTTTTATGAGGGAATTTCCACTCCTAGGGTAACAGTATGAATGATTCCACCCCCTAGGTAGGAGTGGTTCATCTCACTGATGAGACTCAGAGGAGTTTATCTCACTGGGCATAAGCAGCCTCACCCTTTCTGGGCTGGCCTGGGAGATGCTCACATGTGGCCTCCTCCCCCATTGAACCTACCAGGGGGCCTCTGCTCCAGCAGGCATGAGACTGAAGTCCTAGGTGGGCCACTCTTGGAGAGTGGAGACAAGAAGGCTCACCTGTGGCCTCACATTTCAGTCACATTCCCCAGAGAAGCTCAATGTGGACTTTGAATTATGACTTTTCCTTAAAAGAAAAGAAAAAGAAAAAACTTCTCTCTCAAGAGGGAGAGAGCAGTATCATTTTTTGCCCACCTCAAATCCCAACATTTCTCCATTCCCCACTGATGGACATTTATGTTTTGTCACAGCAAATATTGCCTTTTCCACATTTACTTTTTGTACCTATGCTAATGGGGTTGACAACAACAGGAAAGACTTTTTAAAAAAATTTATTTGTTTTATTTGTTTATTTTTGGCTGTGTTGAGTCTTTATTGCTGCACGCAGGCTTTCTCTAGTTGCGGCAAGTGGGGGCCACTCCTCGTTGCGGTGCGCGGGCTTCTCACTGCAGTGGCTTCTCTTGTTGTGGAGCACGGGCTCTAGGCGCACGGGCTTCAGTAGTTGTGGCACACGGGCCCAGTTGCTCTGCAGCATGTGGGATCTTCCCGGACCAGGCATCAAACCCGTGTCCCCTGCATTGGCAGACAGATTCTCAACCACTGTGCCACCAGGAAAGTCCCAGGAAAGACATTTTTTGAAAGAAGCTCTCTTTAGAAGTCCTTGAATTGGGACCCAGGATGGGCATTGAGGAGAACCTTCATTATCAACACCAACTATGACAGGCTGGACTGTAAGAGCCTCCTGAGGCACAGAGAAGACTGCATCCCAGGAAGTTTTGTTCATTCATTCATTCAACATTAAGATTGCACCTACAGTGTGCCAGGCACAGTTTTAGGCAGTGGGAATAGAGAAATGGACAAGACATGCAAAGCCCCAGCTTTTGTGGAACCTGCAACACACAAAGAAACAAGCAGTAAACAAGGAAATGTCAGAGTGATAACAGCTACATGGTATGAAACAGGGATGATGAGTCTTAATAATTGAAACTTTTGAGAACATCATGGAGCTGTTATAAGAGTATGCTTTCTGGTATAAAATTGTAAAAGCAGCCATAGGCTTTATTTCAGAAATATCTAGTTCTCGAGCCTGTATTGCAGTAATTGGTCTGTTGGTAAGTGATTGGTTTTCCATGGTGCTTCCCATGCCATGGTTCACTCAGGAAAGTTGTATCTGAATTTCAGCCACACATGCCCTCAATTCTCTTCCCACTGTACTCCATACATCTTTTCAAGGCACTTTAGAATTTTATGTATGTATATATATATATGTTATATATATAAACTATATATATATAGCATATATATATTATATTTTATATATATATAGTTTTAAAATAGTTTCTTATTGTTAGTTTTTCTGTGTGTGGTGGGATTCTATTTTGAAAACCTAGAGAGGCCTTGCATCTGGGGAGGGAGGACACAGTAGGGAATGCCAGTTTGGACTAGTGACGTGAGATCAGTCTTAGCCTGGGTGCTTTTTGGTTAAGCACACTTGGTGAGTCCTTCCAACATGAAGCCCAATATCCTTCTGTCTGGGGAAACTGTTTCCTTTGTTATTTGTTTTGTGGTTTTTAAGGCTCTCCTTCCTTCCCTTTCTCTGCTCTCTCTTATTAGAATATTGTTTGTCAAATGTGGGCCTCCCTAACTCATTTTTTTTTTTTTTTTTTTTTTTTGCGGTACTTAGGCCTCTCACTGCCGCGGCCGCTCCTGCCGCGGAGCACAGGCTCCGGACGCGCAGGCCCAGCGACCATGGCCCACGGGCCCAGCCGCTCCGCGGCACGTGGGATCCTCCCGGACCGGGGCACGAACCCACGTCCCCCGCATCGCCAGGCGGACCCTCTACCACTGTGCCACCAGGGAAGCCCCCTAACTCATCTTGATGCTTTTTACTGGTTTTCTTTTCACATGTTCCAGTTTCTTGACTTTTTGTTTTACTTTTGCTTAGAATTCCTAGACTGTACTTTTCATGTTTTACACTGATTTTTTTTCCATTTTGACAATCACATTTAAAAAAAAATTTTTATTGGAGCATAGTTGATTTACAATGTTGTGTTGGTTTCAGGTGTACAGCGAAGTGAATCAGTTATACGTATACATATATCCACTTTTTTTTTTTGACAATCACATTTTTATTTACTGAATGTTCTTTCATGTTCTCTGATGTCTCTTTTTTATGGGATCCTCTTTTTGTTTCATGGATTAAATATCCCCCTCAATCTCTCTGAAATGCCAGATGTTCTTTTCCAGTTTTAGATTTTTCACTTTATTATTTGTTTCTTCTGGGGACTTTTTTCCTGTTAATTCTGGTCATTTCCTTCCAGGTTGCATATTTTCCTCAAAGTTGGTGATCCTTGCCCGCTGTTCCATTTTGTCCTGAAAATTTCCATTTCAGTAGTTTTTATCTAAAAGCAAAAAGTCTTCACATCTGCATTGATAGCCAAAAATGTTTTTATGGGTTCTTCACCCTTAAAGTACAATGTTCTTTCATTACTAATGGTGATGTGTTTAATCACTCTTTGGAATCCTCTCACCAAAGGAGGGCCTTCTTTTGCTCTTGTAAATAACCCCAGATGATATACTCATTTGCATGTTCGAGTACAGTCTGGATTCTGCGACAGCTGGCAGAGTGGGTGAGGAGTGGTTCCCCACCCATTCATGGTCAGCAGTTAAAAGCTCTGTTTGGGTCCACCTGCCAGAGAGAGTTGCCCTGCACCAGCATCTGTCCAGACCCTGTGATCCTGGTCACTTTAGTTTCTGGTTGTTCTGGTAGTTCCTGAAAAGCACACCTGGTTCATTTGCATCCTGGGTAATAGCTCCCTCTGCTTCAAACAGGCCATTTCATCAGGAGTTTGGCAAGATGATCTTTATAGGCTGAGGTTAGGTACGTATAAGCCCAGATCTCCAAAGAGGGACCGTCCTTCCTGGGAACAGGAATTATAGCATGTTGAGGGTGCCATCTGTATGGTGAAGGGAAGAAGTTGTTCCAAAGCACATTCTATACCTTTATATTCTAATCTCACTTATAGTCAAGAATTATACTCTTAGTAGAGTTTGATTTGGGGGGAAGAAAGATTAAGAAAAAAGAGGGAATAAGAGCCCTGAGTATGAGACACTGGCACAGTCACACCAGCAATTTTTACTTGGCTAATTGGTATTTCTTTATCCAGGATAATTCTAAATGATAATTCTCCTTACTAGATTATTAAATTCAGGCAAATCTGCTTCTATCTGAAAGGCTTAGGAGTCGCAAACCTTCGATTATTCTGTAACTAAATGCATTACTTATAATAAAAATAGAGATGAACTAGTAATCCTCATTTCAGCTTTAAAACACGAAAAGGTCTTAAATGATTAAGAACCCTAATCCAGCAAGTAAAATTGGATGGATGCCAAGGTTTTAGATTTGAGAAGATGAGCGTTCAGGTGAGTAACATTCCAGGCTTTTACGATACAAATCTCCCTATTGGAGTAAAGAGATAAGGACAATATTAACACTTGTGTAGCCCGTGAGAGTGTACATGAATGCATCTGTTCTGTAATTATTGTGTTGCTCTATACCTATTCTTAAAGGGTGTTAAAGCATTTACAAGAATCTGATATATTAGATGTTGAAAAATGTAAGTTGTAATCAACATTTAAGTATCTGTGGAGCTCTTATTTTCATATTTATTTGTTTTTTATTTTTTGTTAAGTGCATAAATACTTCGAGGAATTTTAAATGTTTACAACATAATACGCTAGATTTTGCAGGATAATAAAATGGATACTAGATGAAGCACTACCAATAAAGTGCATTCCTCAGTTAGAGCGACATCCGTCCCTCCCCCAGCCTCTGCATATTCTGCTTTGAGAGCTCTCTCTGAGTACACCAAGCCATTTATGTTATTTTGCTATGAGAAAAAGAGAGTCCTACAGAGGAGGACAAGACCAGAATCAAGAGTGACAAATTTTGTCTCATTATAAAATCCTCTCCATGGCTATGTTTCTCTCTACCCCGCATTAAACTCGTGACTCTTCTCCCTGGTTCTCAGGTGGCAATTTCTTCAATGTGTTTGGAACTCTACCTAGAAAAGCAGACTGGATAATGTCCCCAAACGACTTTTATATGCACAACAGGCCTTTACCAAACAGTAATAAGAAAATTACTTTTAATTAATTGTGTTGCCCCTTTATATTATTTCTCTTCACAGAAGAAAACTACATAACAACAAAACCCCCAAACTATTCTAGATAGAAAAATTTAGAAACATTGAGTTTTTGAAAAACTTGAGTAATTGAGTTCTTTTTTTTTTTTTTTTTTTTGCGGTACGCGGGCCTCTCACTGCTGTGGCCTCTCCCGTTGCGGAGCACAGGCTCCGGACGCGCAGGCTCAGCGGCCATGGCTCACGGGCCCAGCCGCTCCGCGGCATGTGGGATCCTCCCGGACCGGGGCACGAACCCACGTCCCCTGCATCGGCAGGCAGACGCTCAACCACTGCGCCAAGAGGGAAGCCCTTGAGTTCTATTTTGAGGTTTTTTGTTTTGTTTTGTTTTGGCCACGCAGCTTTTGGGATCCTAGTTCCCCGACCAGGAATCGAACCCGGGCCCTTAGCAGTGAGAGCATGGAGTCCTAATCACTGGACTTCCAGGGAATTCCCAGAGTTCTATTTTTGAACTCAGAAAGATCCTATGTACTCAAAGTAAGTTAAAATTTAGACGGAAGGAGCTGCGTGGACTTTCACACTAACAGTAATAGTGAAGAAGATGATGAATATGCTCGGATGCTTGCTCTGCGCAAGCTTTATTTTAGGTCTTACCTGAGCCTCACTGGGTGGGCACCACTGTGGTTCCCATTTTGCAAATGGGGAAACTAACTTGCAGAGGTGGGCCGTTGCTCATATTCACCCAGACATAGACCTTCTCTTGGTCAAGAGTACAGAAAGTAATTTATTCTTTAAACTTCTATTTGCCTGTTATGTGAGTCTGGTAAAACCATGTAATATTTGGGTTAAACGCAAATAAGAAAGTGTTGAATAGAAACTTCATTGTTATGAGGGTGCTCCATAGCTCCCAAGGATAGTAAATCCTAATGGCTTAAAGAAAATGTCACTAAAGGGTTAAAAAGCTGACTTAGCTGACTTTTCTATTTCAGGCACAATTTTATTTAGGTAGTGATGGTCTTCATAGCCTGGGATAGAAAGCATCTGGCATTATGCCCAGAACTTGCCAACCGTTCAAGTATTAGGAGAAAAATTATGGTTTAGGTTAATTTGGGATCTTGGCTGGTGGCCACGGCCTATATAGCTTCTGAACTGAGAGCGGGGGAGGGATGAGCTGAATTTCACTCCACCTCCTTCCTTTAGTAAAAGGAATGTGTGAGGAGAAGGGAAAGGGATGGTACTAATCAAAGAAAAAGTGCATATTATTAAAATGAGCAAAATCAGGACCTCAATTACCAGGTCCCTGGAGGGGCCTAGGCATGCTGCAGGGGACACCGAAAGAAACAGGAAGTAGAAGACGGTTGGTGAGACAGAGGCGGATCCCAAGTGGAGGAGGGGGATGCTGGCTCAGGGGAAAGTCGCTAGGGGTTGGCTCAGCTCTCCTCCTAGGCAGACTGGAGGGGGGCCAGTGTCCTCAAAGAGGCTTCCTCTCCCGGAGCTGGAGAGTTTAAAGGCCTAGAGTAGAGTGACACTGATGGCCCCAGAGGGAGGTGTCTCCCCCATCGCAATGCAGGTACTAACTGGTATACGAGGTGGAAACTTCCAGTATTATCACCCCAAACAAAGATTTTAATATTGAATAAACTATTTCAAATGTGAATTATATAGGCAAGGGCTATCCCCCACAAATCCCAGACAGCAAAAATAAATTAGAGGCCTCAACCAGGTCCTAGCCAGAAGCTGAACCTGGTGGGCCCCTGTGCTTAAATAAATAAATGGATGGATGAATGAATGAATGAATAAATGGAGGAGAAGGAGGAAGGAAGGAAGGGAGGGAGAGAGGGAGGGAGGAAGCCCTTATTTGTACTTGTCGATTTCTGTGGTATTGCCATAGATACTCCCATCATGGCAGGTTTTGAACTATCAACGTGAAGTCACTGCACAGAGTTGATAAGAGATGCAGAGCAGTGACCCCCTCGGGCCAGTATCATCCAGCCGCAGCCCACCACTGAGTCTGCCCTAACTCAGGAGTCTGGTTTGTCCTCATCCATAAAGCAAAGACAACTATAATAAGGTGACTCTGTGTCCCTCCCCCTCCACTGATTACACATTCACCACAGAATGCAACACTGGAGCTTGACGTGCTTTGGAAATTTGGGTGTTAATCAAAACTTTCCATAAATGTTGTGAAATTCTTTGGTTGTTTTATATTAAATAAAACCCTCTGGCAGGGTTTCAAATGTGTCTGAAAATTACTTGTAAAGTTATTAGGAGGATAACAAAATGTAATTTAAATATAATTTTACTACCAAAACATGTTAATTGGGCTTCCCTGGTGGCACAGTGGTTGAGAGCCCGCCTGCCGATGCAGGGGACACGGGTTCGTGCCCCGGTCCGGGAAGATCCCACATGCCACGGAGCAGCTGGGCTCATGAGCCATGGCCGCTGAGCCTGCGCGTCCGGAGCCTGTGCTCCGCAACGGGAGAGGCCACAGCAGTGAGAGGCCCGCGTACCGCAAAAAAAAAAAAAAAAAGTTAAAGTATGCTAATGTCTTTTGAGTAGTTCTTGTGGAATATCAACAGTGTTTTTAAGCTGTTTACCTACACAAATTGTTCCAATGACATTTCTGGATCAAAAGTCCTAAAAATCCGTGATAATTCTGGTTATTAATTTGGTGATAGTTGCTGATACCTTTAGAGTTAATGCAACATTGAGACAGTAAATACTTATTTAAAGACCTTATAAAAATGGGAGTTCAGCATTAAAGTTACCTGTCCTAAAAGAGAAATAACGTACTGATTCCCATAAAAATAGAATTAAATGAGAGTCAAAGTCTCAGAGTCCTAACTGGTCTGTTTTTCTCATTATTCTCTATTACCTCACTGCACCCATTTATTCTCTTTCTTCTCTGCTTTGCACCATGACCTGAGAGCTGGACTCTGTGATTGCATCACCAAGCTCCTCTGCAACAGCTTCTGGTTGACTTTGGCAAATGGGAGGCAAGAGATTGTGGGGCAGGAGGGAAAAGTCTGGATACTTCTTCCCCCTTCCTTTCTTGCTTTGGAGTCACATCTTGGGCAGTAAGTGGATCCTTCCATGAAAACATTTCCCACTGGGTGAACTTCTTCCCCAGTGACATTGTTTTCTCCCTTTGTCTCTTCCTTCCGAGGGATTCTAGTGGCTCCACGCTGCTGCTAGTCTCTGGGTCCCTGGCTTTGCTTCATTTGTTCCCGTAACCCTGCCCACCCCTCTAAAATCTCCCCCTCACTCCGGTCTCTTCATTTGAACCATCTGGAGTGAATTCTTCTTTCTGCCGAGATCCTGCCCTGATACATTCATATTATGTTCTTTCATTTGTGTTTTCTGTTAATCGCGAATGTAGTTCTAAGAACAGTTATTCCATGCATTTGTGTTTTCTACCATGTGCCTTTTGAAGAGATTTATTTAAAGCCTTGTACGGTATGAGCAGCAGCCAGTCATACCAGATGCTGACTTGTATGATGTTCTAGTACATTCTGGGTGAATATTAGCCCTTTTTGGTACAATAAAACCTAATTCCAAGATATTGGGATTGAAAGGAAATAAATAAAAAATAACTGATGAGGTCTAAAAGTAAATGCATTAGCTTATTCTGCAGCCAAGGCAATGGCCTTCAGTCTTTATTCTGTTATTTCCTCTGTTTGAAATGGTTTTTCTATTAAAACTGACTTTCCCACTGCTGTCTTTTTGAGATGTGGCAAATTTACAAAACCAGGCCCCAGAATTAGAAAAAAAATATCGTAGAGCAGTGGTACCCAAACTTTAGTGAGCAATGGGGTCATCTAGAGAACTTGTTAGGACAAGGACTGCTGGGCCCATCCCCAGAGTTTCTGATTCAGTATGTGGTATAATAAGAGACATATTTGGTCGTTGTCCCTAGTTCCTGGCACAGAGCTCCTAAAACCCCTGGAGTTTCCCGAGCGGTAGGAGGGTCTTGCGTTTTTTGTAAGGAGCCCCTGTTGAATACACCAGCATTTATGCTAGTGAGGTGATAGGATGGGGCCCCTATGTAGCCTCAGGATGGGGCTGGTCACCAGAAAGACCAAGCAATTAGAGGGCTGGAATTTTCAGCCCCATCCACTGACCTCCGGGAAGTACGGGTGGGGGGAAGAGCTACAGATTAAGCTGCATACAAACTCTTGAACAAGAAGATTTGATGAGCTTCTAGACTGGTGGACCCATCCACATGCTAGGAGGGAGGTGCACCTCAACTCCATGGGACAGAAGCTCTGCATTAGGGACCCTCTCAGACCTCGCCTGTGTACCTCTTCATCTTGATGTTCATCTGCATCCTGTATAATATCCTTTATAATAAACCGGTAAATGTAAGAAAATGTTTCCCTGGGCTTTGTGAGCCATTCGAGGCAATTATCAAACCCAAGGAGGGGGTTGCAGGAACTCAGATTTATAGCCAGTTGGTCAGAAGTACAGGTGACAACCTGGACTTGTAATTGGTGTCTGTAATCGGTGTCTGAAGTCTGGACTGAGCCCTTAACCTGTGGAGTCTGACAGTGTCTCTAGGTAGATGGTGTCAGAATTGAGGTAAATTTATAGGACACACAGTCTGTGTCCCCTAGAATTGGAGGATTGTTTGGTGGTATTGGAAAACACACCAGAAATAGGTCTGAGGTAAGGCCTGAGGATCTGCACTGCTGGCATGTTTCCAGGTGATGCTGATGTTGCTGGTCCAGGGACACACTTTGAGAACCACTGCAGTAAATAATCTGGGTCATATAACATGGTTGTCTGGTGGCCCTTCAGGTTATTCTCCATCTTACAGTTTATATTGGTGCGCTTTGCTGCTTGTGAGAGAAGGGGAGATAATAAATCAGCTAGAAAACATTTGTTTTGCCCTAAGTATTAAGCACCTTTCTCAAGACTTTTACCTCTCATGCCTTATTTTATGTTCACAGTGTAAAGAATCCTGGGGAGACAGCTGTGTCCTTTCCCAAACTTTCTAATGGGTTTTCTTTCAGTTTCCCAAAGTAGTGATTATATATTTTCCAGATATATAGATGCAGCTTATTATAAAAGAGCTAATTCATCTGCAGTTACAAAGACATATTTGAATGATTTAATTCCTTATTGGAGATAGTCTGTTTCCATTGTCAGGGAGAATGGGTCAGGAAATAAATCAAATAAATACATTTTAGTGCCTAACAACTTTTGTACTTCCTTACTAGCCTCAAAGTGCAGGGGGAACTAAGGAAAAACACAGTATTTCAAAGAAAATAGTAGCTATGTTGTTGTAACACTAGATGGACTTCTGTCAAAGCAAGATACCCATAAATCTAGAGGCTTCTTTTTATTGAGAATAGAATATACCATACCAAAATAACTGAGTTTAACCCCACATTATAGTTATTGTTGAATATATTAGGAAACTTAAGATAGAAAACTAAGGCAAAGAAAAAGCTCATAAATTTTAACTAAATCATAAACCCTTTAGGAGTTTTCACATTCAAAGTCAGCTCACAGCCAGAGGATACTAGGAAGGTAGTCAGGTTCTCAACCTGACTCCCATCTGGGAAGATGGATTAAGTTGCTATATCTGGGCCCATGGCCCAGCCAACATACATTAAGACTAGATTTATTTGAGTTACTTTAAAAATATTGATTTCAACACTCTTTGACATAAGTCATAGCAATATTTTTTTTAGATCTGTCTCCTAAGGCAAAGGAAACAAAAGCAAAAATAAATGGGACCAAATTAAACTTAAAGGCTTTTGCACAGCAAAGGAAACCATTGACAAAACAAAAAGCCTACTGAATGGGAGAAAATATTTGCAAATGATATGACCGATAAGGGGTTAATATCCAAAATATATAAACAGCTCATACAACTGAATATCAAAAAGACAAACAACCGCTAAAAAATGGGAAAAAGGACTGAAAAGACATTTTCCCAAAGAAGACATACAGATGGCCAATAGGCACATGAAAAGATGCTCAACATTGCTAATCATCAGAGAAATGCAAATCAAAACCACAATGAGATATCACCTCACACCTGTCAGAATGGCCATCATCAATAAGACCACGAATAAAAATGTTGGCAGGGATGTGGAGAAAAGGGAACCCACGTACACTGTTGGTAAATTGGTGCAGCAACTGTGGAAAACAGTATGGAGTTTCCTAAGAAAACTAAAAATAGAACTACCATATGATCCAGCAATCCCACTCCTTGGGTATATATCCAAAGAAAACAGTAACCAAGATATGGAAGCAATCTAAGTGTCCATCAACAGATGAATGGATAAAGAAGAAGTGGTATATACATACAGTAGAATACTACTCAGCCATAAAAAAGAATGAAAATTTGCCATTTGCAACAACATGGATGGACCTAGAGAATATTATGCTTAGTGAAATAAGTCAGACAGAGAAAGGCAAATACTGTATGTTATCTAAAAAATAGAATGAATGAATATAACAGAAAAGGACTCACAGATATAGATAACAAACTAGTGGTTATCAATGTGGAGAGGGAAGAAGGAAGGGAAAGGTAGGGGTATGGGATTAAGAGGTACAAACTACTATTTATAAAATAATTAAGCTATGAGGATATATTGTATAGCACAGGGAATATAGCCAATATTTGATAATAACTTTAAATGAAGTATAATCTATAAAAATTTTGAATCACTGTGTTGTACATTTGAAACTAATATTATAAATCGTATATATATAGCTTTAAATTGTCATCCTGTCCTGAACGACTCATGGTGGTCATTGGCAGATAGAAAGGCAGTCCTAAAGTTGAAGCCTCGTATTATAAGCACAATAGTGGCACGCAGGTGAGCCAGGTAGGGGAGCAAATTCAGCACTAATATTACTCCAGGGAAGGTAACTAAGGCATTTTTAACTGGAAACAATACTCTCTCAAGTTCCTTCCCCTACAACTTGACTTGAGGTTACGAGAGTTTCTCTTCACCTAGTAAGAGCCCTCATGCTTTCAATGCAGCCACTATGCTCAGTCAGTATCTACCCCAGTTCTCCTCCTTGATGTGATTATTAGGTAGTTCCCTTTCTATACATATACAAGCATCATTTGCATGTTTAAAATAAACTCACTCTGGTAGTGTGAGCTTCCCCTGCTGAGCAGAACACATAAAAATGTGCCTGCGGGGAAAAATAAATGCTTCTTGATGTAAATGGAACAAAAAGAGGGAAAATGGTGTGGAAATTTCACTGCTGCCTGGTACTCTGTTTATATTCAGGCAAGGCAAGTTTATGAAATACATAGAAACAAATCCAAGGCTGAGTTTGAACTGGCATGATCTGAATGCAGGCCCTTTGTTGCTGTCTAATCTATATCACCTAGCTCTGATATCGAGAAGTGTTTACATAACGTTTTTAACCCTTAAAGTACGCTAGTATTGCACTGCCGGTGTCAATGCTAAAAATAATAATAATATGCATGCAACAGGTCTTTGGAATCTTCTTACTAAAAGAAAGCATTCTGCAGCTCTTTTACGTAAATTCTAAATAATATATCTGTAAATCCGAGGACACTGTGGTTTCTGTTACAATCAGTGCCAGGCTAACTCTTCAATAATTTTTCAGTTCTGTGGTCAAGGAGAAGTTCTCTTCATTACACATTTCAGCTGGCAATGTCAAGATAAAGAGATGCCTTTTTGAAAGGGCCTGCATGGGTCTGTCTGATGGAAGAACTTACCTGCCATGATATCCATTGGAACTACAAGATCCTTTTTTTTCTTTTAAGTCATGCACTTGTTTTAATTAGTGTGGGTAGATTCTGGTAAGCATGCCTGCTTCATCTGAGTACCAGGTATGAAAGGAACTCATTGAAGTGGTACATTATAAGTGCCACAGAGAGAGAGCTAGAGAGACACAGAGCTGTATATATCTATATCTATATCTATATCTAGAGACATTTATTATGAGGAATTGGCTCACTCAGTAACGGAGGTTGAGAAGTCCCATGATATACCAAAAGCAAGCTGGAGGCCCAGGAAAGCTGATGGTATAATTCCAGTCTGAGTGAGAACCTGGAGAGCCAATGGTGAAAATCCCAGTCAAAGGGCAGGAGAAGACCAATGTCCCAGCTCAGCAGGCAGGAAGAAAGAGGGGTGAGTTCTTCCTTTCTCTACCTTTTGTTCTGTTTGGGCTTTCAGTGGATTAAAGGATACCCACCCACATTGGGGAAGGCAATCTACTTTAGTGAGCCCACCAATTCAAATGCTAATTTGATCTGGAAACATCCTTACAGACAGATTCAGAAATAATGTTTAATCTGGGCACTTCATGGCACAGTCAAGTTGACACATAAAATTAATCACCATAGTGTCCTTCAAAACTGAAAATGAAATAAAGTGATTCCCAGATAAACAGAGCCTGAGAGAATTGATATTAGAACTGCCTTATACTAATACTAAGGAAGTCCTCCAAGCTGAAAAGAAATGATGCCAGACAGAAATTCAAATCCAAAGGAAGGAATGAAGAACACAAAAAGTGATAAATCTGTGGGTAAATGTAAATAATTGTATAAATTTTTCTTTTTCTTTTTTTCTCTTTATTTAAGAGACATAAGATTGTTTAAAGCAATAACTAACATTGTGTTTTGGGGTTTATAACATATACAGATGTAATAGCATATTTATATGCTATATCTATATCTATATGTGTTATAAACTATAAATATAAATACATAAAATATAAATATATTAAATATAAATATATAAACAGCATCTATAGATATACAGATGTAAAGAGGGAGAAGGAAATGGAGCTATAGTGTAGCAAAGTTTCTGTTTTACCAGAATAACCTAAATATTAATCTGAAGTAGATTGTGATCAATTAAAATGCATACTGTAATCCCTACAGAAACCACTAAGAAGATAATTCAAAATGTATAGTTAAATCAACAGAACAATTAAAAGGGTGCGCTAAGATTTTTACTTAACATAAAAGAAGACAATAAGGAGGAACAGAGTAACAAAAAAGGTTTAGACATGCAGATAACAAATAGAAAAATACCAGGTGTAAATCCAACCACATCAATAATTACATTAAATGTGAATGAACTAAATACTCCAGTCAAAAGGCAGGTATTGTCAGAATGGATAAAATAGCAAGATGTAACTATGTTCTGACTATAAAATCACACTTCAGATTCAAAGACACAAATGGCTTGAAAGAAATATAATAGAAAAATATATACTATGCAAACAGGAATCATAAGAAAGCTGGAATAGCTAGCTATATTAATATCTGGAGGAAATTGGTAACTTTAAACACCTATATTAAAAAGGAAGGTCTCAAATCAATAATCTAAGCTTCAATTTTAGTAAACTGGAAAAAGACAAGTAAAGTCAACCTAAAACAAGCATAAGGATATAATAAAGATTTGAGTGGAGATCAGTGAAACAGAAAACAGAAAAAAAAATTAGAAAAAAATCAGTAGATACAAAAGTTGTTTCTTTGAAAAGCTCAACAAAATTGATAAACTTTAGCTTGACTAAGAAAAAAAAAAAAAAGACCAAGATTACCAAAATCAGGAGTTTAAAAAAAGGATCATCAATGTCAACCCTACAAAAATAACAAAGATTATAAGGGAATGTTCTGGACAACTTTGTACCAACAATTAGATAACTTAATTTCATGAAATGGTAAATTTCTAGAAGGACACAAACTATCAAAATTGACTAACAGATAAACAGAAAGGCTGAACAGACCTATAACAAAGATACTAAATTTGTAATTAAAAATCTTCCTACAAACAAAGCTTAGGCCCAGATGGCTTCGCTGGTGGATTCTATCAAATATCTAAAGATGGAATAATGTCAGTCTCACACAAACTCTTTCAGCAAATAGAGGAGGAGGAAACACTTTCCAACACATTCTGAGTCTAGTATTACCTTAATAACAAAGCCAGAAAAAGACATGATAAGAAAAGAAAACCACAGAACAATATCCTTAATTAAAACAGACATAAAATTCCTTAACAAAATATTAGCAAACCAAATCCAAAAACCTATGAAAAGTATTATACACCATGACTAGGTGTGATTTATTCCAGGAATGAAGGTTGATCTAACATCCAAAAATCAATTTATGTAATAATATACCATACTAATAGAATAGAGGACAAAACCCACATAATCACTTAAATAGAAACAAAAAACAAACATTTGACAACAGCCAAAAACTATTTATGATAAAAACTCTCAACAAACTAGGAATAGAAGGGAACTTCCTCAGCCTTATAAAACAGGCATCTACAAAAAACCTACAGCTAGCATTATTTTTAATGATGAACGAATGAATGCTTTCTCTCTAATATAAGAGATAAGGCAAGAACATCTGCTCTCGCCACCCCTATTCAACATTGTACCGGAGAAATGGAATAACACCAGAAAAAATAAATTTAAAGGCATACAGGTTGAAAGGAAGATGTTAGAGTCTTTATTCCCAGATGACATAATCCTATATGGAGAAAATCCTAAAGGGTCAACAAAAAAACTTGCTAGAACTAATAAGTGAGTTTAGCATGTATGCAGAATACAAGATCAAGATAAAAATCAATTGTATTTCTATATGTCAGCAACAAATAATCCAAAACCAAAATTTAAAAATTCTTTTCACAGTAGTATTGAAATGAATAAAATGCATAGGAATAAATTTAATAAAAGACAAGTACACTGAAAATTAGAAAGCACTGCTAAGATAAGAAAGAAGGACTACACAAGTGGAGAGACATTTTATGTTCATGAATTGGAAGACTCAGAATTAACAGGTGGCAATTGTCCCCCAAATGATCTATATGTTCAATGCAATCCCTATCCAAATCCTAGGAAGCATTCTAATAGAAATTGGCAAGCTGTTCCCAAAATGTATTATGGAATGCAAAGAGCCTGAAATAGCCAAAACGATTTTGTAAAGTAAGAACACGATTTTATGTACTTGATTTTAAAACTTACTATAAAGGGACAGCTTGGGTGGTTTTAGTGTAAGGATATAGATATCAATGAAGCAGGGTTGAGAGTCAGAATTAAGAAATAAATCCTTATATTATGGTTAATTGATTTTCAACAAAGGTGCCCAGGCAACAGAATAGGGGAAAGAATAGTTTTTTCAACAACAAGTGGTCCCGAGGGAAAAGAGAAAAACACCCTTAACCCACAGCACACAGAAGTCAACTTAAAATGAGATGACAGAGCTAAATATAAGAACTAAAACTATAAAATTCTAGAAGAACACATTGAAGAAAATCTTTGTGACCTTGGATTCAGCAAAGATTTCTTTGCTTAATATGATATGATACCCAAACCATGATCCATTACAGAACAAATTGATCAAATAGACTTCATCAAAATTTAAGACTGTTGCTCTTCAAAAGATAACATTAAGTAAATTAAAAGTCAAACCACAAACTGGTAAAAATATTTGCAAATCACATATCTGATAAAGGACTTATATCCAGAATATATAAAGAGCTCCTTTAACTCCATAAGACAAACAATACAATTAAATAATAGGCAATAGATTTGAATACCCATTTCACCAAAAAAAATTATGAATAGCTAATAAGCAAGTGAAGAGATGCCCAACACCTTAGGGAAATGCAATTTAAGACTACAATGAGACACTATTACATGCCTATTGGTAAGCTATAATTAAAAATAAAACAATACCAAGTGTTGGTGAGGATGTGGATAAACAGTAACCTCATACGTTGCTAGCGGGAATATAAAATGGTCCAGCCACTTTGGAAAACGTTTTGGCAGTTTCTTAAAAAGTTAGGTGTAGGACTTCCCTGGTGGCGCAGTGGTTAAGAATCCTCCTGCCAATGCAGGAGACACGGGTTTGAGCCCTGGTCCAGGAAGATCCCACAGGCCGCAGAGCAACTAAGCCTGTGTGCTGCAACTACTGAGCCTGCGCTCTAGATCCCGCGAGCCACAACTACTGAAGCCTGTGCACCTAGAGCCTGTGCTCCGCAACAAGAGAAGCCACTGCAATGAGAAGCCCGCACACTGCAACGAAGACCCAACACAGCCCAAAATAAATAAATAAATAAATTTTATTTTTTAAAAAAAGTTAGGTGTAAACTTATGATACAATGAAGCAACTGTACTCCTACATATCTGTCTACCATAAATGTAAATATATGTCTTCTCAAAGATTTTAAGTGAATGTTCATAGCAGTATAATTTGCAATAGACAAAAACTGGAAACAATCCAAATGTTAATCAACTGGTGAATGGATAAACAAGTGTACATATTCATATATTACTAAGCAATAAAAGGGAATGAACTATTGATAAATGCTACAACATGGGTAATCTCAAAAATATTATGCTAAGTGAAAAAATAGACATAAGATATCACATAATTATTATTCCATCTATATAAAATGTCCAGAAAGGGCAAATCTGTAGAGACTGAAAGTGAGGATTTACTTCAAATAGGCATAAGGGAATTTGGGGGCTGATGGAAATATTATAAATTAGGTGATAGCTAAATTGATATATCAATAAATTTACTAAAAAAAAATGAATTGTATACTTACGAAAACAAACAAACACTCAAGCTCCTGCGTATTCCGATTCTTGCCCCTGGACCCGCCCCTATACTATCCTTCTCCAAGTAGCTGGACCAATAATAATTCCCTTCACTTCAAGATGGGTAACAACTACCAAAAAACCAACCAAACAAACAAGAACAATAAAACAAAACAAACCCCCACAATGGAACCTATGTAAAAATGCATGAGAAAAAAAGAAAAGAGCCACAATAAATAAAAGACAGAAAAAAATACACACACTAGAAAAATTACCTCATGATCCAGTAAAACTTGTGATCAAAGAATTCTTTATGAAATCAAATAATTTAATGAGGAAATGATCTCCATGAAAAGTAAGTTCAAATAAGATATATAGAGGCTCAAGAAAGAAATGATAGGACAGTACAGGAAAATAAAAATAAGTTAGCAGAGATCTAGAAAGCGAAAGAGGAGAAAAATTAAAATGATCATGAAAATTAAAATCACTGTTAAATCAGCAATGAGTAGAATATATACTGCTGAATATATACACCTGGGGTCATGGGATAAAATCTTTAAAAAATTGAATACTATTAAGTGGAAATGAACAAAGAATGCAAATGGATTGGATAGAAGATGATAGCTTTGAAAAGAGAGAGCTGAGTTAACATACTCAAAATTAGTGACCATAGAAAAAAGAAAAGAACATAAGAACAAGAAAAAAAAAACATTCAAAGATGAAATTAAGGACTAGGTCTTAAAATAGACGTTAATCTACAGATTGAGAGTACACACTATATCTTAAGAAAATACTACATATGCTAATACACACAAGACATATTCTGGTTAGCATATTCTATATAATATAAAGTTAAACATGCGTAATGAACCTGCTGGGCATCAGGCAGAAAAAATAAGACACTTTTAAAGGAGAATCAGTTTGGCCTCATACTACCTGGCAATATTCAGTATTCTTAGTGAAAAAAGTGGTGAATATTTTTACCAAATTTTTATCCAAGTTCGAAGGCAGATATTTTCAAATACAGTTTCCTGGTGTATTTCTCGAACAAAGTATTATAAGTTGAACTTCTGTGAATCAAATGTTGAATGGAAAAGTTTTGGGTCAAAAAACAACTGATGGCCTTGAATCCATTGGATGAAAAACTTAAGATTTAACAAATGAGAGAATAGTTAGAAAATTGCAGGTAAGTGTTTACTCTTAAGGTAGAAAAATGATTTATCTAAAGTCAGGAGACGGAAGAGGAGAAACAGTGGAAGACAGTGTAAATATGTCAATTTGCTCATGGTCTATGATGAGTTAGTAGATGCCTTTCAGAGTTGATAAATTAATATGAGAACTATTAGTATATTATTTAACAGTATAACAGTAATATTGAGTAGTCAGATTTGAGTGTGAAGGGGAGGATGGTGCAGTGAAATGTAGAATTAAACCTATTTCCTCATTTTTCAAGTGAGAATCCAATATAAATCTGATTGTAAAGTAAAAGAAGATTTAGTATATTGTATCAATATTTAAAACCTGGGGGATTAATTTTGCTATTATAAGAAAATAACACATTGGGTCGGAAAGCAAAACCATTTATAAAGGATACAACTAAAACAAAGTGACTCGGAAAGTTCAAAAATAAGAGGATAGGAACAACTAGGCCCTACTGTATAGCACAGAGAACTATATTCAATATCCTATGATAAACCATAATGGAAAAGAATATATAAAAAAAGAATGTATATATGTATAACTGACTCACTGCTGTACAGCAGAAATTAACATTGTAAATCAACTATACTTCAATTAGAAAAATAAGAGGATAGGAAGAGTCATACAAGGCAAATTAAATAAAGAGAAAGCAGAGATTTTTTTTTTTTTTTTTTTTTTGCGGTACTCAGGCCTCTCACTGTTGTGGCCTCCCCCGTTGCGGAGCACACGCTCCGGACGCGCAGGCTCAGCGGCCATGGCTCACGGGCCCAGCCGCTCCATGGCATGTGGGATCTTCCCGGACCGGGGCACGAACCCGTGTCCCCTGCATTGGCAGGCGGACTCGCAACCACTGCGCCACCAGGAAAGCCCCAGAGATTTTTTTTTTCACATCTTTATTGGAGTATAATTGCTTTACAGTGTTGTGTTAGTTTCTGCTATATAACAAAGTGAATCAGCTATATGTATACATATATTCCCCTATCCCCTCCCTCTTGCGTCTCCCTCCCACCCTCCCACACTCCCTGTCCCACCCCTCTAGGTGGTCACAAAGCACCGAGCTGATCTCCCTGTGCTATGCAGCTGCTTCCAACTAGCTATCTGTTTTACCTTTGGTAGTGTATATATGTCAATGCTACTCTCCCACTTCGTCCCAGCTTACCCTTCCCCCTCCCCGTGTCCTCAAGTCCATTCTCTACGCCTGCGTCTTTATTCCTGTCCTGCCCCTAGGTTCATCAGAACCATTTTTTTTAATAGATTCCATATATATGTGTTAGCACATGGTATTTGTTTTTCTCTTTCTGATTTACTTTACTCTGTATGACAGACTCTAGGTCCATCCACCTCACTACAAATAGCTCAATTTCGTTTCTTTTTATGGCTGAGAAATATTCCACTGTATATATGTGCCACACCTTCTTTATCCATTCATCTGTGAAAGTGGAGATCTTAATATCAGACAATGGCAAATTAAAGACAAATTAAAGTTCACCAAATGAGATAAACATGCCATTCCACATTCATGACATAACAGTCATGCACATTTGCACACCAAATAAAACAAAGAAAATCTGGAGGAACACGCAAATTCTTTTTGCTACTCATGATAGATCAATAGATTTTAAAACTGTAGTGGGAGCTGTGGATGCCTCCCAGGAATTCTTTTACCTCTCCCCCATTGAATAGAAACATGAGGTGCACTTGAGTGGGGGTAATGGTGATAGAGGGAATTAATCCCGTCTAGAATTCAGGGTTAGCACCTCATTGTTTTAACCTAATCAGGACCATCTTGTCAGGCCTCCCAGTGATGGTTTCAGCAAACCAGGCCTATGCAGTCACTGTGCAGTATGCCCCATGCCTGTGATTACTTAGGAATGGACATGGGCAAATAACCCAATTTAGGCCAAAGAGTTGGAAAATTCACTGGGCTTCTAGGCAAAATTTCCGCATTCTACAAAAAAAAGAAACATGGTCATCTGTCTTCAGAATGCTGTTGTGTAGGAATGTGAGTTCTGGCGCTACTCAGCCATCTTTACAAAGCACTGACAAACAAGAGGGTTTAGCTCAAGAGACTCATGGGAAATGATCTGGTGCTGTAGCCTCTGGGTAAGTCAACTTGAGGCTCACTCTACCTCTGGCTTTCAGTCAAGTACGTCTCAGATAATTAATAAGATAATTAAGTATATCTAATTGGGATATAAAAAACTCCACACCTGAAAACCACACATCTGGTTTTCAAGCACCTAGGAAAATTTTCTAAAATTGACCATGTAGGGCTTCTCTGGTGGCGCAGTGGTTGAGAGTACGCCTGCCAATGCAGGGGACACGGGTTCATGCCCCGGTCCGGGAAGATCCCACATGCCGTGGAGCGGCTGGGCCCGTGAGCCATGGCCGCTGAGCCTGTGCGTCCAGAGCCTGTGCTCCGCAACGGGAGAGGCCACAGCAGTGAGAGGCCCGCGTACCGAAAAAAAAAAAAAAAAAAATTGACCATGTACTAGCCACAAAGAAAATATCAACCCAATGTAAGAAGCAATATCACAGATTCCAGTCATAGTACAATAAAGCTAGAAATAAGTATCACAATCTAGAAAATCCACAGTCATAAATACTAAAATAGATGAACAACAAAGAATAAAAATAAAGTCCATAGCAGCACGATTTAGCCAAAAGGTAGAAATAGCCCATATGTCTATCCACTCATGAATGTATAAACAAAATGTGGTTATCTATACAATGGATGGAAAGTAGGTTGGGGTGCCAGTGACTGGGGGAGAACAGCAAGTGGGAAGAGACTGTTAATGGGTACAGGGCTTCTTTGGGGGATATTCTGGAATTAGATAGTGGTGATGGTTGCACAACTTGGTGAATATACTAAAAATCACCAAATCATACTTTAAAAGGATGGCTTTTATATGTGTAAATTATATCTCAATATAAAAAGTGACATACTTCACAGAATATATTGGTCACAGAGACCAACCATGATACAGTGTGAGAAGGGACACAAGCATGTGAATACCAGGAGGCAGGGAGCATTTGGGACTCTCTTAGAGGCTGGCTACCACATACATCTGATACCTTCTCCTATGTCAAATACCTTCAACTGGATTCAGCTGCTAATGTACCAAAACTGACATCTGTGTACTTATGTCCTTTCATTGGCTAGTCCCAGATATATTTCACAGCTCATTTTCTATCCTAAATGATGGCCTACTTGAACAAAGGTGATATGATTTGGAAATCATTTTCTAACATAACATTATTTCTTACTGATCTGTCTGCTCTCAAGTATAACAGTTTCCACTTTTAAGAATCGCCACTATATTAACTATAGATACATTATCTCCAGTCCTAATAGAAATCCTGTGAGGACTTCCCTGGTGGGGCAGTGGTTAAGAATCCGCCTGCCAATGCAGGGGACACGGGTTCGAGCCCTGGTCCGGGAAGATCCCACACGCCGCGGAGCAACTAAGCCCGTGCGCCACAACTACTGAGCCTGCGCTCTAGAGCCCACGAGCCACAACTGTTGAAGCCCATGTGCCACAACTGCTGAAGCCCGTGCACCTAGAGCCTGTGCTCCACAACAAGAGAAGCCACTGCAAGGAGAAGCCTGTGCACCGCAACAAAGAGTAGCCCCCGCTCACTGCAACTAGAGAAAGCCCGCGCACAGCAACGAAGACCCAACACAGCCAAAAATAAATACATAAGTAAATAAATTTATTTTTAAAAAAAAAAAAATCCTGTGAAGTAGAATTGCATATTATTGATGAGGAAACAGAGGTTTGGAAAGGTTACATAATTCGCCCAAGATTTCATTGCTAGTAAGTGGCAGAGCAAGGATTCCAAACCATGTGATAACAACCACCACAATAGTTAACATATATTGAGTATTTACTGTGTCAGGCATTATTCCACCTGCTTTCCATCGATTATCTCATTTGATCATCACAACAACCTGATGAGGTAGGTACTATTATTAATATTTTACAGATGAGAAACTGAAGCTCAGTTACAAAGGTAGTGAGTGACAGAACAGAGACTAGAATCTGGGTATGTTTGACACTGGGTGCACTTTCCATTTTACCACACTGCCTCTCAGGGTAAAGCAGAGATGAGTAGATCAAGGGAGGGTTTCAGATTTTTATTTATGTACTATTCATTAATTTATGTACATATCCATGATATCTTTGGTCCATAAATAATTTCAAGTGGCCAGTCGGTCTAAACTCTCTTTCCATGAGTATATTACTAACTCATCTTTCTCATGTAGAAAATAACTGACTCAGTTTTCTATGCAAGTCTTTCACAGAAAGTCTGACTGATTTTTTCTAGATTCTATCCCTACATCTTTCCTTCTATACCTTTTGAAATTTCCCTCTAGTTATTTCCCCTTTTAGCTCTCCCCATAATGGGAGATAATGAACAAAACCTTTGAGATCCAATTCCACCAAAATGGTTTCCTCACCAACCACCTTGTCTGGAGAAAGATCTCCAGTTCCCAAAGGGGGCACTGTGGTTCTGGTTAGTGCTTCCCTAACGAGTTCCCACTTGGCTTTCTTCCTTTTGCTTCCTCTGAATGATGAATTGCAGTATAAATTTAGGATCAACCTTTGTAGGAACTTGACAACTCAAACACAAATCAAACACAAAAACCTGATTTTCTTGGAGGAAAAGGAAACAGCTGAGGTTTCTGCATAATTAGAATGAGAGGAGAGTGCCCTCAACAAGTGTCCATCTAGCAAAGAATTAGAGACAGAAACAGATTTACATGAACACAGTTAATGAAAACTAAGCTTCAGGACCACCCACCCGCACAGCCCTCTCCAAGGTCCCAGGAAGAGGTCCAGCATTTGTGTTCAGTCATATGTTTCTGTAAAATTTGCAAAACGTGGTATTTATTTTAACCACAGTCAGTTAAGGTTGCTATTCCTTCCTCAACTTTCTCTTGGTCACATGCCTCCCTAGATCGAGTCCTTCTGGGTGGCCTCAGCATGACTTGGACCTGGCTAAGGCCAAGTGGAGCTGGGGATGCATTCAGTTTGGGGTTAATAGAATATTTTTATGGGATTTGCAGTTATTTCTGTAGAGTTAAGTTACTGTTAGGTGCCCTGGTGCTGGAATGGCTTCTAAGAGCACAGCTGTCACCCACAGAGCCAACTTACCCAATTATCATGACATGAAACTGTGGGCCAGTTGTCCTATAGGAATAGGAATGTGTGCCCAGCACCAAAATTATGTCAGTCGTGTTGGTGGGAATGTAAATTGATACAGCCACTGTGGAGAACCGTACGGAGGTTCCTTAAAAAACTAAAAATAGAACTACCATACGACCCAGCAATCCCACTACTGGGCATATACCCTGAGAAAACCATAATTCAAAAAGAGTCATGTACCACAGTGTTCATTACAGCACTATTTACAATAGCCAGGACATGGAAACAACCTAAATGTTCAACGACAGATGAATGGATAAAGAAGATGTGGTACATATGTATGATGGAATATCATTCAGCCATAAGAAGGAACGAAATTGGGTCATTTGTAGAGATGTGGATGGACCTAGAGTCGGTCATACAGAGTGAAGTAAGCCAGAAAGAGAAAAACAAATATCGTATATTAACGCATATATGTGGAATCTAGAAAAATAGCACAGATGAACCTATTTGCAGGGCAGGAATAGAGACGTTGACGTAGAGAATGGACATGTGGACACAGGGGTGGAAAGGGAGGGTGGGATGAATTGGGAGATCAGGATTGACATATATACACTGCCATGTGTAAAATAGATAGCTAGTGTGAACCTGCTATAAAGCACAGAGAGCTCAGCTCGGTGCTCTGTGACGACCTAGATGGCTGGGATGGTGGGGTGGGTGGGAGGGAGGTCCAAGAGGGAGGGGATATAGGTGTACATACAGCTGATTCACTTCATTGTACAGCAGAAACTAACACAACATTGTAAAGCAATTATACTACAATAAAAAAGCAAAACAAAACAAAAAACCCCCAAATTATGTCAGTCGTGGTGGAAGAACAAGATTTGGAATGTATGGACACAGAAGCTAGTCCACAGAGAATTCTTACAATCATTAGACATGTAAAATTATAAGCACAGGATTTGGTTCTTATAGATGCCTGGTCAAAATAGAAGTACTCTTATCAGGAATATATTTGATAATGCAGCATATCCAATTATAAATACACCAAACATTTTTAGGCAAATCACACAAAAGAATATTGCCAGGGCATGAGCCTACAACCACAAACAGTAACTTCTACGGATGAAGTCGCACCTTTTATGAATCCCTACAAACAATCATAAAAGCTACATTTATATGCAATAAGCATATACACTATATATAATAAAATATATATATAAGACCATACTAGAGGAAAGAAATATCTTTCTATAGAAAATATTATAAAGTCACTCTCATATAAACAGGTGATCAAAGAGTATGCAGCCAAAATATGTACAAAACATATCATAGAGGTTTGTCAGGCAATAAGTCGATAAAAACATTGAATTCGATTTATGATGTTTGTGGTATTTGTCATATGTTTACAATTTTTAAATTTGCTATGACTGTTTTATCACTTTAAATGAACATTCTCATTCCTGCCTAATTTTATATTTGTACATTTGTGTTCTCTTGCTCACAACAGATCTCCAAAATTACATACATTTCAGACCCCACAAGACCCACATCGGCCCCTGGTTAGAGGTGTTCTCTCTGAAACTAGAGCAGAAGGATGGCAGAAAAAAAATAGATTTGAATTTTTGGCTTATTTAATAATCAGAGATTTTATTTCTGAATTTCAGTTTTAGTTCTATGAATTTCCTTTTTTACTCAGTTTTATTGAGATACAGTTTACATATCCTATACATACAGAGATCTTAATTATACATACACTTGACAAATGTATGTATGAGATAATAGAAAATATATATACTGGTGTCTGCCTCCAGTTCCTGGCACAGAGCTCTAAAACCCTTGTGTATTCCCAAGTGATAAGAGCACTAGGAACATCTTTTGTTCTATTGAAGTGACTGTGGGTGGGCTCCTGGATGGCTTCTGGTAGGAGCTGGTTACCAGAAAGACCAAGACATGATTAGAAGCTTGGAATTTTAGCCCCAGTCAATAATTGATCATACCTATGTAAGGACGTCTCCATAAAAATTTCAATAGCACAGGGTTCAGAGAACTTCCAGGTCCAAACACATCCGCACTGGGAGGGTGACACACCCCACCTCCACAGGGACAGAAGCTCCCACGCTCAGGATCCTGCCAGACCTCGTCCTGTGTATCTCTTCATCTGGCTGTTCATCTGCATCCTTTATCATATACTTAATAAACTGGTAAATGTAAATAAATGTTTCCCTAAGTTCTGTGAGCTACTCTAGCAAATTAATCACACTGAGGAGTGGGTCATGGGACCCTCCGATGTATAGCCACGTCGGACAGAAGTTGTGGGGAACCTGGGAGCCTACTTCTTGCAATTGGCATTTGAAGTGGTGTGGGAGCAGTCTTAACCTGTGGGTTCTGACACTATCTCCAGGTAGATTGAGTCAGAACTGAGTTAAATTGTAGGACAGCCAGCGAAACAGAGAATTGCTTGGCGTAGGAAAAACTCCCATACGTTTGGTGACCAGAAGTATCAGAAGTGGTGTTCTGTGTGAATGCGGTAGTAGTGTGAGAGTAGAGGAGACACACAGGAGAAACTCAAAAGGGAAAGACTGGGTTTCTCCCTACACAGGAGGAGACCTGTAGCTTTCTCTGACTCAGTAGGCACCCATGAAAATAACACCCAAGTGAAGATATAAAACACTTTCATAACCCTCCCAAATTCCCTTGTGTCACTTTCCAGTAAATACTCCCCCACTAGAGGCAACTGGTATTCTGATTTTTATCACCAGAGATGAGTTTGCTATTTTTGAACTTCATATAAGTGAAAGGATGAAGTACATATATATTCCTTTGTGTTTGACGGCTTCCTTAAGCATATGTTTCTGAGATTCACTCATGCTGTTGCCTACATGCTGTTGCCTAGGAAAGTAATCTCTTCCTTTTTATTGCTGAGTAGTTTTCCATTGTGAGGCTGTATCACAATGTGTCCATTCTCCTGTTAAACATGTGGGTATTTTCAGGTTTGGGATATTATGAATAAAGCTGCTACATACATTTGTGTATAAGTTGTTTTGTGAAGATTGTCAATTCTCTTGGGAATGTACTTAGGAAAGGGATTGCTGGGTCCTATGATAGGAGAAAATGTTATATATATATTCTAACCATTATTGAAAACGAGGTGTTTAAGTCTCCAGATATTATTGTTGAATTGTATATCTCTCCCTTCAATTTTTCTTTCTTTCTGTACTTTGCAATATGCCACCCCAATGCCTCTGCTGTTTCTAATGGAAAGTCAGGTGTTAATCTTATCGGGATCCTTTTGTAAACGATGAGTCACTTTTTTCTTGCTGCTCTCAAATTTTTCTCTTTATCTTTGACATTCAGCATTTGTGTTTATTTTGCTAAGAGCTTGTTGAGCTTGTTGAGTTTTCAGCCATTATTTCTCCTCCTTTCTCTCTCCCCTCTCCTTCTCATTATGTGTATATTGATGTGCTTAATGGTGTCCTACATTTCTTTGAGATTCTGTTCACTTTTCATAATCTCTATAAATTTATTTTTTAAATTGTCGACTCTATCTTTTGCCTGCTCAAATGTAATATTGAACCCTCTAGTGAATTTTTCATTTCTGTTATACTTTTTGACTCCAGAATTTCCATTTGGTTCTTTTTTGTAGTTTCTATCTCTTTATTATATTGATATTTTCTATTTTATGAGACACTGTCATCATTCCTTCCTTTACTTTTTTTTTTAACACCTTTATTGGAGTATAATTGCTTTCTTCCTTTACTTCTTTAAGAACTGTTTCCGTTACCTCTTTAAGCATAGTTCTAAGGATTGCTGTGAAATCTTTATCTGTTAAATTCAACAGTTGGGCCCTTTCATAAGCAGTCTGTTGCCTGCTTCTTTCCTGTGTATGGTCTTTCCTGTCTCTCTGCATGTCTTATAATTATTTGTTGAAAGTGTACTAATTATTTGTTGAAAGTTGTACATGTTGGAATATTTTGTAGCAACTCTGGATACTGATTTCCTCCCATGCTGGGGCTTGTTGTCCGCTCATTTGTTTAGTGACTGGCTGCAATATTTTAGTGAAGTCTATTATTCCCACAGTGTGAAGCCTCTGATGTTGCTTCTCAGTGGGTGCAGCCTTGGGCATGTGCGTGGTCATCCTGGTCTGACCATGGCTTTTGCAGGACTCCCTTGGACTGTCTCTTTCCCACCAGCTGTTAGGCTCACTCACTGCCAGCTGATTGGTCTATTGCTTTCAATGCCCCGGGGTATACATTACTCCTCAGTCTGACCTGATTACATCAGGCCACTTTGCAGGGGTTGTTTTTGAGGCAGGTCTTTGAGGTTTGTTCTGACTTCAGAAATGTTTTTTGTAGCTGTCTCTTTCCCTGATTTTTTATGGTTAGGCTAGCTGGCCCACGATTTAGTATGTTGCTCTAATGAAGCTACCAGCCTCCTCTTAGTTGCTCACCAACAAAATCTCCATTGTTTTTGAGAGTGTCCTAGGCTTGAATGTTCTCGCACTATTTCAAATAAAGTCAGTTCTTTGGGGGACAGCTTGGATGCTCTCTAATCCTGTAGACTGTCTTTCCCTCTTGGCAAAATCTCTGGAACTGGCTTCTTTTGGAGAGGACACCCTGCTTTAGGTGCAGGGAGCTGGGTAGGTGGCTTGCCTCTCTTGGCATGGAGAGTCTTCCCTATGAGCAAGCTGGAGCAAGGGCACTTGGGGCTCCGATATTCTTTACTGGCTGTGCTTGTGGTAGAGCCTCTATACTATGAGCCTGGGCTGGGTGGAGGAAGGGTGCCCTGACCCCTCAGCCATACTCCCCAGGAATTTAGCCTCTGCAACTCTGTAACTCTCACTTTTATCCACCAGCTCTCATCCACCATGGTTGATGAAAGGCACTGGGGCATTAATTCTCTTCTCCATTCTTCTAGGCTAGCTCATGTGCTGAGCAGGTATATTAGTCAACTCAATAACAAAATACCATAGACTAGGTGGCTTAAACAATAGAAAAGTATTTTCTCAAGTTCTAGAGGCTGGAAGTCTGGGAATAGAGTGCCAGCATGGTCAGGTTCTGGTGGAGACTGTCTTGCTGACTTGCGGGGAGCCAACTTCTCACTGCGTCATCTCACAGTAGAGAGAGAGAGAGAGAGAGAGGGAGGGAGGGTGCAAGCTCTCCGGTTTCTCTCTTATAAAGTCGCTAATCCCATCATGAGGACCCCACCTTCATGACCTCATCCAAACCTAATTACCTCTGGAGGCCCCACCTCCAAATACCATGAAACTGAGGGTTAGGGCTTCAGCCTATGGATTGGGGGGAATATACAAGCATTCAGTCCATATCAGCAGATTTCAGTGCCTTTCAGAAGGCTCTGAGGCACAAAAGCAGAAACGCCTGGCATGCCCTTGAGGTGGGACCCTGTTAGCATGATATATGTATTCTATATATTGATTATGCTGGTTAGATTTTCTATAATCTTATTTTTTGTCCATTTGACCTGCGTCCTGTGTTGGACCAAAAGTGATATCTCTTAGCTTTGCTGCGGTTTTATGTATGTATATCCTTAACTTTCTGATTTATACAGATAGTTTCTGTGCTATTTGTGTTACATATATTCACAACTGATGTATTATCATTGTGAATTAAGCTCTTGGCATTATCAAGTATTCTGCTGTCTCATTTAATGCTTTTTGTCCAGATTCAACATTTTCTGACATCATGATCACAGTCTCTGCTTTCTTATTGTCTTATTTGCCTGCTATACCTTTACACATCTCCCTCGTTCTAGCCATTTTGAATCACTTTGATTTAGTTGTATCTCCTGAGCACAGAGTAGCGTTGTGCTTTGTGAATCAATCTGAAAATCTTATTAACAGGTAAGTTTCCATTTACACGCATTGAAATGAGTGACAGTTTTGATTTAATATCTATTTTAATGTTATATTTACTGTGCATTTTGTTTTATTTAATATGTTCCTTTCTCTGTGTAGTATGTTTCCTTTTCTCTTTAAAATTTTTTTGATGCTCAGAAAAATTTGAAAATTTGTTCTTGCAGTTACCTTCCAATGTTCACGTGTCACTCTGCCTGTGTGTGTTTGTGTCCAAGTTTCGCCCTTTTTTATGGATACCAGTCCTATCAAATTGGGGCCCACCCTTCTCCAGTATGACTTCATTTTAACTAAATGTACCTGCAATGACCCTATTTGCAAGTAAGGTCGCATTCCGAAATACTGTGGATTAGGACTTCAATATTTGAATTTTGGGGAAACACAACTCAACAATAACAACTCCCATCTTAATATCTTCTGTGGTGCCTCAAACTCTGTCCTTTGATTCTTCAAGCTATTAAGATTGTGAGATTCCATCTAAGTTCTGTTTGTTTGTCTGTTTTTTGGCCGCATGGCATGGCATGTGGGATCTTAGTTCCCTGACCAGGGACTGAGCCCGCGGCCCCTGCAGTGGAAGCGTGGAGTCTCAACCACTGACTCTTAACCGCTGGACCTCCATCTAAGTTTTAGTAGCTCCCTTGGAGGAGGACTATGGGCTTCCCTTAGTCTAAAAGCCATCAAAAGGGAAAACTTACCCAGTCTGGTCTCTTTTCCCAAGTGTCAACCCCCCCTCTTGTTTCTTCTTCCTTTTGGTTGTTCTCTAGTGCCTTCAAGTGGTTATTTTTATATTTTGATAGGAATTTCATGGCTCTTATTTGTAGGAGGATTGGCCCAAACAAACTCTTCCACCATTATTGCAAGACTCTCATTTTATGTTATCTTGGGTTTTGTTTTGTTTTGTTTTTTGGGGGGGGAGGGATTGAGTTTTTGAATATGCGACTAGGTGTTTTTCATATCCGCAAATGTTTAATTCAGTTTGGTTATTGTGCATGTTTCCTTCTGCTTCATTTTTGGGAGGGATTTTTTATTGGCTGAAATGTTATGATTTTTATTCTATGTTACCTTTATATGTTGGCTTTGTTTGTATGTTATCTTCCATTTGCCATTCATTTGGAAATGTTCTGTTTTTTCTTGGACTAGCAATAACAGGCAAGGATAAGGATTTGACAGCTTACTGTATTTCACAGTTCACGTGCGCCCTCTTCTGTTTATTTAGTAAATTGTAGTTCCTTTAATAATTACACTTTTTGGAGGGTAGGTTGGTGTCTTTCATTTTGTTCTACCAGTTATTACTAGTTATTTTTAAAAATATGCTTAACTTCCTGAGGTTCTAACAAGGTTTTATTTCTTGATGTCTGGGATAGTTGCAAGGTGTGTTCACCTAGAGAAAATTCAGTGAGCTGTATACTTATGACATGTACATATTTATATATGCATATTACACTTCAATAAAAAGCTAAAATATACTTAAGTCTATAATTCTCTAAAGACTAATGTCAATAATGAAATGGTAGTATGTTTGAGAAAATTATCTTCTATCTTCCACTTTTGTTATAACCTACCTACTATTTTTGTCCAGTTGTTTTGTCCATATATGCCTAAAAGGTATATTTTATGAATACACTTAATGGCATCTTAAAGTTACTTGTTTTTAGATCATTTGATGCTCACTGCCAGTTTTTTTCAAACTATGTCTTTAGCATTCATGAATTCTCTGTCTTGATTCATCTTGCAGCTGAAGTACAAAATCAAATAGTTTTTAGTGGAAAATAGCACTTCTTCATACTTTCACCATTAAAACTAGCACAGCCTTGCATATTTAAGATTGTCTTTCTGTTGCTTCAAAGAAAAAGAAAATTTGGCACATCACAAACATTTCCCCTCGGGCTTCCCTGGTTGCGCAGTGGTTAAGAATCCGCCTGCCAATGCGGGGGACACGGGTTCGAGCCCTGGTCCGGGAAGATCCCACATGCCGTGGAGCAACTAAGCCCGTGAGCCACAACTACTGAGCCCGCGTGCCACAACTACTGAAACTCGTGTGCCTAGAGCCCGTGCTCCACAACTACTGAAGCCCACAGGCCTAGAGCCCGTGCTCCACAACAAGAGAAGCCATGGCAATGAGAAGCCTGTGCACCGCAACAAAGAGTAGCCCCTGCTCGCCGCAACTAGAGAAAGCCCACGCGCAGCAACGAAGACCCAAAACACAGCCAAAAATAAATAAATAAATAACATTTCCCCTCAAAACTTGTTAGACAATGTTTTATTTTCTGACATCACATATTGGTCATAATATGAAGTCAGCCCATTTTTTAAATTCAATGAAAGATTCTTTAAATTCTACAGTGCTTTACAATTTTGAGAAGTTTCACACACGATTTCATATAATCCCAGAATAACCCCTTCCCCCCTCACTCCTAAAGTGCCCCTCCCGCTTTCCCCTCTCACCACTGGTAGCCCCTGGTTTGTTCTCTATATCTGTGAGTCAAAGCCAGCACATCTTCAGAAATTCCATTGTTTAATTTTTTGTTGCTGGTATATAGAAAGACAATTGATTTTTTAATATCCATCTTGTATCTAGTGACCTTGTTAATGCATTTATTAATTATGATAAATGATTCTTTTCTGTATATATGATTGTGTCATCTCTGAATTGAACATTCTATCTGCTGTTTTCTACTAGGATTCTTTCCCCCTGCTTTACTGTGGAATAGCAAATGCCCTCAAGGGAAAAGCCAGGGGAAATATGAAGTCCACCTCACTATGTTTCCTTTGTTTCACATATTGTAGCCCCTCAAGTCCTGTCTGAGTTACATATTCTCTAAATATTTTAAACAGCTTTTAAATGTACGTTGTACATCTTTTATAGTTGTTTTCAGCAGGAGAATTCATCTGAATTAGCTAGACCAGAAGTCATGGCTAGACCAGAAGTACAACCTGCCTTTTTGCTTTGTTTGTAATTTTATTTTCTACTTACATGCTTATAGAATTCATTCTTTACCCTTAAATCTTAAGATTAACCAAGAAATATATAGGGGTTGATTGATTTTCATTAATTTATTGTTGCGTGGGAATCTTTTTGATGTGCAGTGGGGTCTTTATTCAGTTCCATTAAATATTATTCCACTTATTTTGCTCATAAGTCAATGAAAAGAGCCACAATCAAGGAGCACTCCCTCCCTTGTAGTTTCATCATTAAAACCAACATCTACCTGCCCTTCCATCCTTGGATGGAGGATCTCTCTTCTAGTGAAAGGACAGCCCCTCCATTGTGCCCTGGATCAGAACCCTGTCTTCCCCGGTGTATTAACCTCTTCGTCTCCTGCATCACTAGCTTCTTCCTCACTCCTGAATCACCATCAGCAAACAAGCACACTCTAGTATCTCCTATCCTAAAAAAAGAAAATCTGCCTTCACCACATGCCTCCTCCAAGCCCAGTTTGGCTCCCCTTCAGAGGGAAACTTACCAAAATTCCCTTCATTCTCTTTCTTCATTTTCTTCCACTTTCTCCTCAACCCTCTCCATCTGCCTCCCCCGTTCCCCACCACCACACAGAACTCCGTGGAAACTTCCCTTGTCAAAGCTGCCAGTTAGCTCCATTTGTCAAATACTATCATTGCTTACTATCTCACTCAGTCTCTCAACAGCATTCAAAACACGCTTTCTTCTTTTGGCTTCTATGACTGCATACTAACCTGGTTTTTCTCCTGTCTTCACATCTTTTATTCTATGTATATTCTCTCTGGATGATCTAATCTAGTCCTTTGAATTAAATATCATTTGTATACTACTGACTTCCAAATATATACATCTTTGGCTCTGGGCGTTCCCTTGAGGGATGGGGTTGTCTCTCTAGTGGTTTATTTAACATGTGCACATAGCTGTCTAAAGCTAATACAGAGAACAATAAGCTCCATTCCCTCTCTCCATACCTGTTAATCCTTCATTTACTCCCATTATGGTAAATGGCCCTACCGTATATTCAGTTGTCCAACCCAAAACAGCAATCCCCCTCTTTCCTTCAACCCCTATTCCCCACTTATCTGTAAGTCCTTTCAGATACACCTGCAAAATGCATTCAAAAAAATTCCACTTCTATTTTGCCTGTAATCAGTGAAGTTTAAGTCACCATCATCTCACCATTACCAGTTTTCTAACTGGGCTCTGTGTTTCCACACTTGCCCCCAACAATACATCCTCCATGCAGCAGCAAGAATGATCCCTTTAAAATGTGATCCATATCACATCATTCTCCTAAACCCACCAGTGGCTGCCTTGTACTAAAGTCCAAACTCTGCACCGTAGTCTAAAATTTATATATGCTTTAGCCCTTGCCCAACCACAAAGAGCCAGAGGATAATCCCATTGTGTACCCAGAAGGTGGCAGCTCTGATAGCTATCAACTCCTTATCATATCATGTTGTTTACACAATATTTTTCCAGTTATGAAATATGTCATAAAGAATGAACATTACATCAGGGGAGCGATGTCAGCATCATGGCGGCATAAAACATTCCTCTTTTTTGTCCCCTTTTTAAAACAACAGAATAGACATCCATCCACAAACCAAAGCACCTTTGTGGGAGCTGTGGGATCCAGGAGTCTCACCTACCTGTGCATCCAGTAATAGACAGACAGATTTCGGTATAGGCTGCAGAATCAGGGGAGCCAGTGAACCTGCCCAGAACCCCCTCTTGCTATGACTGGAAAAAAATATATACTGAAACTGGAGAGTACTGACCTGGGCAGATACTTATGCATGAGAGGGAATTCACAGAAGTCCAGCCTTCCTGAGTGGAGATTCCAGCACACCATTCTAGAAACAACAACAACAAAACAAGTTTGGTCACAGAAGAGGGGGTGGTAAGAGGAACTTTCCCAGTGTCCCCTCCCCCAAGGAAACACTGCACCAGGCTGATGTATCCAGAGGCGGCACCCTCTCCCTCGTTAGGGGTAGGGGAGGATAGTTTGGGGTGAGTACCCAGGTACCTCAGTTGTGTGGGACAAACCTGTTTCTCTCCAATAGCACCTAGAGTACTGAGGTTGGTCTTTCATGACTGGAGATGGGGTAAGAGGCAGAGAAGGGATGCCTTTCCTGCTGATTGCACTCAGCAGGAAGTCCACCCACAAACCCCTGGGAGTACCACACCTGAGGAGCTCCCTACTAGATCCATGGGCTAGTGCTAAACCCACACCTCGCCCTAGTCTGTGGCATCTCCATGTGCACGCTTCCTACTGCAGTAGTGAAAGCAAGCTCCTGTGGCTAGGAAGGAAGCACACTCAGAAACAGGCCACGTAATGTGGACAAGGGAGAAACCACAAACTGAAGCTATAGCACCACCTTCTGGAAAACAAAAGAGAGGATTCCAGGAGCCTGCCTGGTGACTTGTAAGCATCAGAGAAGACCTAAAAGCTTAAGAATCCTGCCACACGAGGGAGCAAGAGAAGTGGAGTAAGAGTACCAATACAAAGATAGATAAAACCCCAGGTAATAACGACACCATTGAACAGGATACTCCATCAGAAACCAACTAACAAAGGTTTAAGGTGGCATCTCCTTAATTTCAAATGTGAGAGCAGTAATGCAAAACTACAAGGAACATTTAAGATCAAGGAAACATACCATTACAAAAAGAAAATAATGATTCTCCAGTAACAAAGCTCAAAGGTACAGAATTTTGTGATCTAGCCAAAAAAGAATTCAGAATAGCTGTCTTGAAGAAACTCAACAAGCTGCAAGAAAACTCAAAGACAGTTTGATGAAATCTCAAAAAAAAAAAAAAAACAAGATCAAAATGAAAATTTCCCCAAAGAGATAGAAATGAACCAAACAGAGATTCTGGAGCTGAAGAACTCAATATATGAAATGAAAAATGAAGTAGAATTTGCAGTAGAGCAGAGCAAATGGAAGACAGAACAAGTGCGCTAGAGATTAGGAATTTGGAAATAACCCAATTAGAGGCAAATAAACAAAACAAGTATCAAAAAGAGTGAAAAAAGCCTACGTGGTCTATGGTATTCTATCAAAAGGACAAATATAATAACTGGGGTTCCAGAAAGAGAGAGAGGGAGCAGAAAATTTATTTAAAGAAATAATAGCTGTGAATTTCCTAAACCTGAGGAGAGAATTGGGCACCCAAATACATGCTAATAGACCATCCTATTGGTCATGATGTATAACACTTTTAATGTGTATCTGCTCTAGGTTTTTGCTTTGCAGTTACCATGAGGCTTACACAAGACATCTAACAGATAACACGGTACATTTTAATTTGATAGCAGTTTGACTTCAATCATCTACAAAAGTTTCACCCTTTTACTTCTCCCTTTTTATATTTTTGATACTTCTCAGGATATAGAAAGAATTCTAAAAGGAGCTAGGGAAAAAAGGATTGTAACCTACAAAGGAACACCCATTAGGCTATCAATGGGTAGCAGAAACCCTACAGGCCAAGAGTGTGGAATGGCATATTCAAAGGGTTGAAAGAAAAAACTTGCTAGCCATGAATGGTCTATCTAGCAAAGTTATCCTTCAGATATGAAGAAGAAATAAAGCCTTTTCTAGACAAAAGATGAGAGAGTTCATCACCACTAGACCTGCCTTGCAAGAAATGCTGAAAGGAGTTCTTTGAGCTGAAATGAAAAGAAGCTAATCAGTGACAAAATAATACAAAAGTATATAACACACTGGTAAAGATAAATATACAATCAGACCTAGAAACTAAATCTGTAATAGGATAGTTTGTTAACCACTTAATTTTAGTATAAAGGTGAAAGGAAAAGAGTATTAAAAGTAATAATAGCTACCATAATGTGTTAATGAATATGCAATATAAAAATGCAACATCGAAAATATAAAAACAGAGAAGTAAAAGGGTGAAACTTTCATAGATGACTGAAGTCAAGCTGCTATCAAATTAAAGTGCACTGTGTTACCTCTGAGAAGTCTTGCGTAAGCCTCATGGTAACCACAAAGCAAAAACCTAGAGCAGAAACACATTAAAAGGGTTATACTCTTTCGTTCAGGCCCGTGGCACCGGCAGGATGGGCAAGTGTCGCGGTCTTCGTACTGCGAGGAAGCTCTGTAGCCACCAACGAGACCAGAAGTGGCATGATAAACAGTACAAGAAAGCCCATTTGGGCACAGTCCTGAAGGCCAACCCTTTTGGAGGCACTTCTAACGCCAAGGGAAGTGTGTTTTAAAAAGTAGGGTTGAAGCCAAACAGCCAAATTCTGCCATCAGGAAGGGTGTCAGGATTCAGCTCATCAAGAATGGCAAAAAAATCACAGCCTTTGTACCCTATGATGGTTGTTTGAATTTTACTGAGGAAAATGATGAAGTTCTGGTTGCTGGATTTGGTCGCAAAGGTCATGCTGTTGGTGACATTCCTGGAGTCCGCTTTAAGGTTGTCAAAGTAGCCAATGTCTCTCTTTTGGCCTTATACAAAGGCAGGAAGGAAAGACCAAGATCATAAGTTTTGATGATGAAAACATGATAGTAATAAATTTCCATATGCCAAAAAAAAAAAAAAAAAAGCGTTATACATCATGACCAAGAGGGATTTATCTCTGGGATGCAAGGATGGTTCAACATATGCAAATGTGATATACAATATTAAAAGAATGAAAGATAAAAATCATATGATAATCTCAATAGATGCAGAAAAGGCTTTTGACAAAATACATCCTTTCATCATTAGAACCCTCAACAAATTTGGTATGGAAAGACCATACCTCAGCCTCATAAAGGCAAATATGATCAACCCACAGCTTACACTGTACTCATCACTGAAAAGTTGAAAGCTTTTCCTCTAAGATCAGGAATAAGACAAGGGTGCCCACTCTCACCACTCTTATTCAATATGGCACTGGAAGTCCTACTTAGGAGCAACTAGGCCAGACAAAGATATGAAAGTCATCCAAATCAGAAAGCAAAAAGTAAAACTGTCACTATTTGCAGATGGCATGATCCTATATATAGAAAACCCTAAAGACTCAACAAAAACACTGTTTGTTGGAAATAATCAACAAATTCAGTAAAGTTGCAGGATATAAAATCAGCATACAAAAATCAATTATTTCTATACACTAACAACAAAACATCTGAAAAAGAAGTAAACAATCATTTTGATTCAGTAGCATCAAAAACAATAAAATACTTGAAATAAATTAACCAAGGAGATGAAAGACCTATACAATGAAAACTATAAGACATTAATAAAAGAAACTGAAGAAGACACAAATGGAAAGATATCTCGTGTTCATGAATTGGAACAATTAATATTGTTAAAATGTTTATACTACCCAAAGCCATCTATAGATTCAATGCAATCCCTATCAAGATTCCAATGGCATTTTTCACAGAAATAGGAAAAAATCCTAAAGTTTGTATGGAACCACAGAAGACCCTGAATAGTCAAAGCAACCTTGAGAAATAATAACAAAGTCGGAGGTATCACAATTCCTGAAACAGTATGGTACTGGCATAAAAATAAACACATAGACCAATGGAGCAGAATAGAGCCCAGAAGTAAACCTACGCATATATGGTCAATTAATTTACAACAAAGGAGCCAAGAATATACAATGGAGAAAGGACAGTCTCTTCAATAAACGGTGTTGGGAAAACTGGACAGCCACATGAAAAAATAAAATCGGACTATCTTACACTGGACACAAAAATTAACTCAAAATGAATTAAACACTTGAATGTAAGACCCAAAACCATAAAATTCCTAGGAGAAAACACAGGTGGTAACTCCTTGACATAGGTCATGGTGATAAATTTTTTAATCTGACACCAAATGTAAAAGCAAGAAATGAAAAAATAAACAAGTGGGACTAGATCAAACAAAAAAGCTGCACAGTAAAGGAAACCACCAACAAAATAAAAAGGCAACCTACCGAATGGGAGAAAATATTTGCAAATCATACATCTGATAATGGGTTCATATACAAAATATGTAAAGAACTCATACAACTCAATAGCAGAAATATAAACAATTCAATTAAAAACAGGCAGAAGATCTGAATAGACATTTTCCCAAAGAAGACATACAGATGGCTAACAGACACATGAAAAGGTGCTCGACATCACTAATTATTAGAGAAATGCAAATCAAAACCACAGTGAGATATCACCTCACACCTGTTAGAATGGCTATCATCAAAAAGACTAGAAACAACAGCTGTTGGCGAGGATGTGGAGAAAAGGGAACCCTTGTGCACCATTGGTGGGAACGTAAACTGGTGCGGCCACTATGAAAAACAGTATGGAGGTGCCTCAAAAAACTAAGAATAGAACTACCATATGATCCAGCATTTCCACTTCTGGGATATATCTGAAGGAAATGAAAACATTAATTCAAAAAGATCATGTTCATTACAGCATTATTTACAATAGCCAAGATATGGAAACAATCTAAGTGTCCATCAGTGGATAAATGGATAAAGAAATTGTGAGATATATACATATTTTTGGGGGGGAGTTGGCCAAAATGTTCATTTGGGTTTCGAATGAACATTTTGGCCAACCCAATATATAAGATGTTATACACACACACACACACACACACACACTGGAATATTACTCAGCTACGAAAAGAATGGAATCTTTCCATTTGCAACAACATGGATGGACCTCAAGGGCATCGTGCTAAGTGAAACAAGTCAGAGAAAGACAAATACTGTATGATCTCTCTTATATGTGGAATCTAAAGAAGACAAACTTGTAAAAAATGGAGTAGAGTGGTGTTTACCAGAGGTGGGGGGTGGAGAAGTGGGGATATGTTGTTCAAGGGTATAAACTGGGAACTAGTAGATAAATAAGTCCTGGAGAGCTAATGTACAGCATAATGATTATAGTCAACAATACTGTGTTATAAACTTCAAAGTTGTTAAAAGACTAGATATTAATTGTTCTCACCACAAAAAAGAAATGACAATTATGTAACATAACAGAGTGTTAGCTAATGCTGTGGTAGCACTCTTACTGCAATATATAAATGGATCAAATCAACATATTGTACACCTTAAACTTACATAACGTTATACGTCAGTTATATGTCAACAAAAAAGAATGAACGTTACATAATGTAAAGTGTGAGGGATAATAAATAAATCTCTGTGTATCTATCACCCAGGTTAAGAAATAAATAATTCCAAGACCTTAGACACCCCTCCTTAATGTGTTCTTCAAGGAGCCACCTTCCATCCTAACCTTTGGGTTAATAATATCCATGCTTTTATTTATAGTTTTACTATATAAGCATGTATCCTTGTTTAGTTTTGGCTATTTGGGACTTATATAGATGGCCACATATAGTTGGAATTGTTTCTTTCAATAAATGTAACATTTGTAAAGTTAATCTATACTGATGAATGTAGTTATTATTTAAATGTATCCATTTTTTAAATTATTTATTTATTTATTTTTGGCTGTGTTGAGTCTTTGTTGCTGCGCACAGGCTATCTCTAGTTGAGGTGAGCGGGGGCTACTCTTCGTTGCCATGCGCAGGCTTCTCATTGCGGTGGCTTCTCTTGTTGCAGAGTATGGGCTCTAGGCGCGCAGCTTCAGTAGTTGTGGCACACGGGCTGAGTAGTTGTGGCCTGTGGGCTCTAGAGCGCAGGCTCAGTAGTTGTGGCACACGGGCTTAGTTGCTCCGCAGCATGTGGGATCTTCCCTGACCAGGGCTCGAACCCGTGTCCCCTGCATTGGCAGGCAGATTCTTAACCATTGTGCCACCAGGGAAGTCCAATGTATCCATTTTTATGTTTAGGCATATTTGTTTTTTCTACTTTTAGGCTTTTATAAACAATGTTTCTATGAATATTCTAGTACATATCTTTATTTTTTCCTGTTTTATTGAGATATAATTGACATACAGCACTGTATAAGCTTAAGGTAAACAGCATAATAATTTGACTTACATACATCATGAAATGACTACCATGATAAGTTTAGTGAACATCTGTCATCTCATATAGATACAAAAGTAAAGGGGAAAGTGGGGGGAGGGATAAATGAGGAGTTTGGGATTAGCAATACACACTACTATATATAAAATAGATAAACAAAAGGACTGACTGTGTAGCATAGGGAACTATATTCAATAACCTATAATGGAAAAGAATCTGAAAACATATATATATATATAACTGAATCACTTAGCTGTACACCTGAAATTAACACAATGTTGTAAATCAACTACACTTCATAAAACAATTAAAGAAGTTGAAAAAAAATTTCCCTTGTGATGAGAACTCTTAGGATTTACTCTCTTAATAACTTTCATATACAACATACAGCAGTATTAATTATATATATATACACACACATATACATACATACACACATGTAATATATATATATATATTATATAATGTTGTACATTACATCCCTAGCACTTATTTATCTTAAAACTGGAAGTTTGTACCTTTTGACTGCCTTTATTCAATATTCATCTCCTACCTCTGGTAACCACAAATCTGATCTCTTTTTCTGAGTTTGTTTATTTGGTTTTGAAGTATAATTGACCTATAACACTGTGTTAGTTCCAGGTACACAACATAGTGATTCGATATTTCTATACATTTTACAAAATTTAGCTTTAAAAATTTTTTTTTATTTTTATTTATTTGTTTTGGCTGTACCATGTGGTATGCAAGATCTTGGTTCGCCGACCAGGGGATTGAACCCCTGCCCCCTGCAGTGGAAGCGTGGAGTCTTAACCACTGGATCACCAGGAAAGTCCCTGTATACATTTCAAAATGATCACCACAATAAGTCCAGTTACCATCTCTCACCACAGTAAGTCCAGTTACCATCTTGGTTCCCCAATCAGGGATTGAGCCTGTGCCCCCTGCAGTGGAAGCGTGCAGTCTTAACCACTGGATCACCAGGAAAGTCCCTCTCTACATTTCCAAATGATCACCAAAATAAGTCCAGTTACCATCTGTCACCATACAAAGATATTACATAATTAGTAACTGTATTCCCCACACTGTACATTTCATACCCATAACTTATTTATCGTGTAACTGGAATTTTCTACCTCTTAATGCCCCTCACCTATTTCTCTCCTCCACCCAACCCCCTTTCCTCTGGCAACCACCTGTTCTCTGCATCTATGACTATGTTTGTTTTGTTATGTTTGTTCATTTGTTTTGTTTTTTAGATTCCCCATATAAGTGAAATAATGAAGTATTTGTTTTTCTCTGTCTGATTTATTTCACTTATCATAATATCCTCTAGGTCCATCCAAGTTGTCACAAATGACAAGGTTTCATTCTTTTTATGGCTGAGTAATATTCCATTGTGTGTGTGTGTACATATATCACATCTTCTTTATCCATTCATCTATTAATGGGAATTTAGGTTGCTTCCATATCTTGGCTATTTTAAATAACGCTGCAGTGAACATAGGGGGTGAATGTATCTTTTCAAATTAGTGTTTTCATTTTCTTCAGATAAATACCCAGGAGCGGGATTGCAGGATCACATGGTAGTTCTGTTTTTAGTTTTTTGAGGAACCTCCGTATTGTTTTTCATAGTGGTTGTATCAATTTACATTACCACTAACTGTGTACAAGGGGTCCCTTTCTTCCCATCCTATCCCGTATTTATTTGCAGACTTTCTGATGATAGCCATTCTGACAGGTGTGAGGTGATATCTTGTAGTTTTGACTCTGCCTATTTTTTTTAATCTATTTTTTTATGTTGAATTTCATTAGTTCTTTGTATATTTTGGATATAAACCCCTTATCAAATATATGGTTTGCAAATATCTTCTCCTAGTAGGAGGCCTTTTCATTGACAGTTTCCTTCACTGTCCAAAAGTTTTTTACTTTGATGTAGTCCCATTTGTTTATTTTTTATTTTGTTGCCCTTGCCTGAGGAGACATATACAAAATATTTCTAAGTCAGATGTCAAGAGCATACTGCCTGTTTTATAGAATTTTATGGTTTCAGCTCTTACATTTAAGTCTTTAATCCATATTAAGTTTATTTTTTATATGGTGTGAGAAAATAGTCCAGTTTTCCCACCTTCATTTATTGAAGAGGTTGTATTTCCCATTGTATATTCTTGCCTTCTCTGTCATAGATTAATCGACCATAAGTGCATGGGTTTATTTCTGGGCTCTCTATTCTGTTCCACTGATTTGTGTCTGTCTTTGTGCCATTACCATACTGTTTTGATTACTGTAGCTTTGTAGTATAGTGTGAAATCAGGACACATGACACCTCCAGATTTGTTCTTCTTTCTGAAGATTGTTTTGGCTATTTGTGGTCTTTTGCGTTTCCATACACATTTTAGAATTACTTATTCTAGTTGTGTGAAAAATGCCATTTTTTTTTTTTTTTTTTTTTGCGGTACGCAGGCCTCTCACTGTTGTGGCCTCTCCTGTTGCGGAGCGCAGGCTCCGGACGTGCAGGCTCAGTGGACATGGCTCACGGGCCCAGCTGCTCCACGGCACGTGGGATCTTCCCGGACCGGGGCACGAACCCGCATCCCCTGCATTGGCAGGCAGACTCTCAACCACTGCGCCACCAGGGAAGCCCGCCATTGGTATTTTTATATGCATTGTATTTATTCTGTAGATTACCTTGGGGAATATAGTCATTTTAACAATATTAATTCTTCCAGTCTACGAATATGGTATAACTTTCCAATTGTTTGTGTCATCTTCAGTTTCTTTTACCAGTGTCTTATAGTTTTCTGAGTATAGGTCTTTTACCTCCTTAGTTAGATTTATTCCTAGGTACTTCATTCTTTAGATGTGATTGTAAATGGGATTGTTTTCTTAATTTCTCTTCTAATAGTTCATTGTTAGTGTATAGCAATGTAACAGATTTCTATATATTAATTTTGTATCCTATAATTCTACTGAATTCATTGTGAATTCATTGATGAGTTCTAGTAATTTTTTGGTGGCATCTTTAGAATATTCTATGTATAGTATCATGTCATCTGTAAGTAGTGACAGTTTTACTTTCTTCCAATCTGGATTCCTTTTATTTCTTTTTCTTGTCTGAGTGCTGTGGTGAGGACTTTCAATACTATGCTGAAGAAAAGTGGTGAGAGTGACCATCCTTGTCTTGTTCCTGATCTTAAAGGAAATGCTTTCCATTTTTTACTGCTGAGTATGATGTTACCTGTGGGCTTGTCATATATGGCCTTTATCATGCTGAGGTATGTTCCCTCCATACCCCTTTGTTGAGAGTTTTTATCGTAGATGGATGTTTTGTCAAAAGCTTTTTCAGCGTCTGTTGAGATGATCATATGATTTTTATTCTTCAGTTTGTCAGTGTGGTGTATCACATTGATTGATTTGCAGATATTGAACCACCTTGCATTCCTGGGATACATCCCACTTGATCATGGTGTATGATCCTATTAATGTATTGTTGAATTTGGTTTGCTAATATTTTATTGAGGATTTTTGCATCTATGTTCATCAGTGATATTGGCTTGTAATTTTCTTTTTTGTGTGCTATCTTTGTTTTTGGTAACAGGGTGATGCTGGCCTTGTAGAATTAGTTTGGAAGCATTCTTTCCTCTTCAATTTTTGGAATAGTTTGAGAGGATAGATGTTAACGCTTCTCTAAATGTTTGGTAGAATTCACCTGTGAAGCCATCTAGTCCTGGACTTTTATTTGTTGAGAGGTTTTCTATTACTGATGCAATTTCATTACTGGTAACTGGTCTACTCATATTTTCTATTTCTTCCTGATTCAGTCTTGGGAGATTGTACATGTCTAAGAATTTGTTCATTTCTGCTAGGTTGTCAATTTTATTGGTATATAATTGTTCATAGTAATACCTATGAGCCTTTGTATTTCTGTGGTGTCAGTTGTAACTTCTCTTTCATTTCTGATTTTATTTATTTGGGCCCTACCTCTTTTTTTCTTGATGAGTCTGGCTAAAGGTTTATCAATTTTGTTTATTTTTTCTTAACAAACCAGCTCTTAGTTTTACTGATCTTTCCTATTTTTTAAAAGTCTCCATTTCATTTGTTTCTGCTCTGATCTTTATGATTTCTTTCCATGTACTAATATCAGATTTTGTTTGTTCTTCTTTATCTAGTTCCTTTAAATGTGAAATTAGGTTGTTAGGGATATTTCTTATTTCCTGAGGCAGGCTTGTATTGCTATAAACTTCTCTCTTAGAACTGCTTTTACTGACGTCCATAGATTTTGGATTATTGTTTTCATTTGTCTCCAGGTATCTATTTATTTCTTCTTTGATTTCTTCAGTGATCCATTGATTGTTTAGTAGCATGTTGTTTAGCCTCCATGTGTTTGCATTTTTTGCAGTTTTTTTTTTTCTTGTAGTGTATTTCTAGTCTCATAGCACTGTGGTAAGAAAAGATGCTTGATATGATTTCAATTTTCTTAAATTTACTGATACTTGTTTGATGGCTTATTAGCATGTGATCTATCCTAGAGAATGTTCTATGTGCACTTGAAAAGAATGTGTATTCTGCTGCCTTTGAATGCAATGTTTATATATATATATATACATATATATATTCTATTTGGTCTAATGTGTCATTTAAGGCAGCATTTCCTTATTGATTTTCTGTCTGGATGATCTGTCCATTGATGTAAGTTGGGTGTTAAAGCCCCCTACTATTATTGTGTTACTGTCAGTTTCTCCCTTTATGTCTATTAATATTTGCTTTATGTATTTAGGTGTTCCTATGTTGGGTGCATGTATGTTTACAATTGTTATATCTTCTTCTTGGATTGAACCCTTTATGTAATGTTCTTTTTTGTCTCTTGTGACAGTCTTTGTTTTAAAGTCTATTTTGTCTGCTTTAAGTATTGCTACCCCAACTTTCTTTTCATTTCCATTTTCATGAAATACCTTTATCCATCCTCTCACTTTCAGTCTGTGTTGTCTCTGGATCTGAAGTGAGTCCCTTGTAGGCAACATATATATGGGTATTGTTTTTGTATCCATTCAGCCACTTCATATCTTTTGATTAGACCATTTAGTCCATTTACATTTAAACTAATTATTGGTAGATATGTACATTGCCATTTTGTTCATAGTTTTGGGGTTGTTTTTGTAGTTCTCTTGTGCACTCCTTTCTTCTTTTGTTCTCTTCGCTTGTGATTTGATAACTATCTTTAGTGTTATGTTTGCATTCATTTCTCTTTTTTCTGTATCTATTGTAGATTTTTGGTTTGTGGTTACCATGAGGTTCATTTTAACTATATATGTGATTATTTTAGTTGATGATCTCTTAAGTTTGAACACATTCTAAGAACCTTGCATTTTTACTACCTCTCACACACATTTAATGTTTTTCATGTTACATTTTACATTTGTTTTGTGTATCCCTTAACTACTTAGTGTGGATATAGATGATTTTTACTACTTTTGTCTTTTAACCTTCCTACTAGCTTTATAGGTCGTTGATATACTACCTTTGCTGTATATGTCTTTACCAATGAGATTTTTCCTTTTGTAATTTTCATATTTTTAGTTGTGGCCTTTTCCTTCACACTTAGAGAAGTCCCTTTAACATTGCTTGTAAAGGTGGTTTCATGGTGCTGAAGTCTTTTAGCTTTTGCTTGTCTGTAAAACTATTTCTCCTTCAAATCTGAATGATAGCCTTGCCAGGTAGAGTACTCTTGGTTGTAGGTTTTTTCCTTTTATCACTTTAAATATATTGTGCCACTCCCTTCTAGCCTGATAGTCCTATGGGCATTCCCTTCTATGTAACTAGTTGCTTTTCCCTTGTTGCTTTTAATATTCTCTCTTTATCTTTAATTTTTTTTTCATTTTAAATGCAATGTGTCTTGGTGTGGTTGTCTTTGAGTTCATCTTGTTTGGGACTCTCTGTGCTTCCTGGACCTGGATGTCTGTTTCCTTTCCCAAGTTAGGAAAGTTTTCAGCTATTATGTCTTAAATATGTTCTCTGCCCCTTTCTCTCTTCTTCTGGGACCCCTATAATGTAAATGTTCATATTCCTGATGTTGTTTCAGAGGTCTCTTAAACTGTCCTCATTTTTTCAAATTCTTCTACATTCTTCTGTTCACCTTCAGTGATTTTCACTATTCTGTCTTCCAGATTGCTACTCTGTTTCTCTTATCTTCTAATCTACTAGTGTATTTTTCACTTTAGTTATTGTATTCCTCAGCTCTGTTTGGTTCCCCTTTCTATTTTCTCTTTGTTAGAAACTTCTATCTTCTCATTGTGTTCATCCATTCTTCTGAGTTCTTCTGACCATCTTTACAATTATACCTTGAATTCTTTATTGGGTAGATTGCCTATCTCCACTTAGTTCTTCTTCTAGAATTTTATCTTGTTTTGCTTAGAACATATTTTTCTGTCTCCTCATTTTGCCTAATTCTCTATATTTCTCTGCATTTGGTAAGTTGGTTATATTTCCTGATCTTGGAGATGTGGCTTTATGTAAGAAATGTCCTATAGGCCCCAGGAGGACACTCCCCTCTGGCCACCAGAGATATATGCTCTGGGGGTACCCTCTATGTGTGCTGCATGTGCCCTTCTGTTGCAGTGGGCTGACTACTGTGGGTGTGCTGGTAGGTGTGGATAGCCCCCGGTCAGGTTGGTTGTCAGGCCTTGCCTAGTGTGAATGCTGTCAGCTGCTGGCGGTTGGGGTCTGGGCCCAGGGGATACTGTGGCTGGTGTCAGCCTGCTGGTGGGCAGGGTCAGGTCCTGAGGGCTGGCTCAGGGCCCTGGGTGTCCTGAGGCTAGTGCTGGCTCACTGGTGGGTGGGGCCATGTCCTGGGGCAGCTTGTGGTTCAGGGGTCCTGTGGCAGCCAACTTGCTTGTAGGTGGGGCTGTGTCCCTGCCTGGACAGCTGCTTGACTTGGGGTGTCCCAGGACTGATGCTGACTGGCTGGTGGACAGGCTGGGTCCCAGCATTAATAAACTAGAGGGAGGATCCCAAAATGGCACTTGCAACACTAGCATCCTCATGGTAGGATGAGCTCCCCAAAATGGCAGCTGCCAGCATCTGTCTCCAAGATGATTCCCAGTTGCCTCCTGCTTCTCTGGGAGGCTCTCTAAGATTAGCAAGTGGGTCTGACCCAGGCTTCTTTCAAATTACTGCTTATGCTCTGGGTCTTGGGTGTGTGAGATTTTGTGTGTGCCATTTAAAAATGGAGGCTTTATTTCCCACAGCCCTCTGCCTCTCCTGAAAGTAAGCCCCAGGGGCCTTCAACGACAAATGTTCTGGTGGCTCATCTTCTGGGTGCAGGACCCTCATGCTGGGGAACCCGATGTGGGGTTTGGACCCCTTGCTCCTTGGGGAGAACCTCTGCAATAGTAATTATCCTCCAATTTGTGGGTTGCCTACCCAGGGGTATGGGTGTTGGCTATACTGCATCTCTGGCTCTACTATCCATCTTGTTGTGGGTCCTTCTTTATATCTTTAGTTGTAGAAGATCTTTTCTGCTAGTCTTCAGGTCATTCTCATTGCTTGTTGCTCTGTAAATAGCTGTAATTTTGGTGTGTCTGGTGTGTCTAAATTTGGAGGTGAGCTCAGGGTCTTCCTCCTCCACCATCTTGGCCAGTCCCCCTCTAGTACATATTTTGTGGGAGTGGATTTGCCAAATTATAGGATACATACATGTTCATTTTTACTAGATAATGTCAAATTGTTTTCAAAAGTGTTGTAAAATATACTCCCAACACTATGAGTTCCAGTTGTTCCATGTCTTTACCAACATTTAGGATTGTTGAACTTTTTCATTTTTGTCAGTCTGGTGGGTCTATGATGGTCTCATTTTATTTTTGCTTTGATACAAATGAGGCTGACCTTTACATATGTTTTCTGTTTATTTTTTAATTAGGGTGATTGGTTTGTATTTGTTGTTCCAGCATAATTATTAAAATGCCTCCCTTTGTTCTCTAACATCTCAGTTTAGACAATAAATTATGCAGCATTCTACTCTTAGTTGAGTTCCTCTACTAACATGGAAATTCCCTTCTTGCTCTTTAGGATTAAGGATGATACTCACGTGGTCAAGTGGCTCTGAGGGAAGAAGACTAAATTTGGGTAGATACAGAGGATGGAGCAAAAAACAAATGAGAGGGAAATCAAATGTATTAACTATGACTACTTAGTCTGACTCAGGATGACCATTTCCAAAATAATGTGAGATGGTGCCTTCTAATGGGTACAAGCAGATGGACTTGATCAATATCATTCAGCATCAAAGTAAAAGAATTTGTTTACTTATTTCTGAGAAATGACTCAAGTCACAATCATTATTTGAAAGTTGGTCACAGTGTATACTGCAGCTGCTTACTTCCCTCTCAATCTGTAACAATTCTTTTAAAAACTTGCATATGAAACCAAACAGTACTTTTCATACCTTGAGATCATTTTGTGAAGCCCCCTACTCTTTAAAAAAACTCACTTGTAATGGTGCTATTGAACCACTTCCATATTATACTCAACTAATGCTTCATTTCCCCCAAAAGGAAATCAAATAAATAACATCTCTGTAAATAATTTGTATTGAGGGGTACTTTGCATTTGTCAAAATGATTTATGGTTCTAGTCTTCTTCCTTGAAGAAACCCTGAGAAAGCATTTTTCCCCATCCTTGTAGATGAAGGAGAAGAGGCCCATCAAGGCTGAGTGTCCCCCAGTCATTAAGGAGGGGAAGTCACGCTGTTGCCCCAGAACTTTGGAGTCTCTGGTTTAGCCCAGCCCATTTCCCAGTAAAGCACATTTCCTTCCTAATATGATTTAATGGGGTTGCGTGTACGAACTCATGCTGGGGACCAAATGCCAAATTATTTTCTTGCTCAATATTCTTCTGCCATCATGTCAAACATGAGAAATTTCAACATTCCAAGTTCATTTCATTTGTAATCACTTGAACAAAAACTCTCCCAAGACAAGCTTGACAAATGTTATTTCTCCTATTTAGAAAGCTCCCTAATAGCTGGAAGGATTTTTCTTCCAAATCTCCCACAAATTGAAGTAAATTTAAAGATAAATCCCACCTTTGGAAGGAAACCTTCCTTCCAAGGTGGGAAATTCTAGCTCTGTTTCTTTAGTTATAAGTGATTACTAGGCAGGGGCTTATCCTGTACACATTGGGCGAACATAAGTACTAGTGTTTCCTGCAGAAGATGCTCTAATTCACTGTTTACCAGATTAGATCCTGCCTGGTGGCTAACCAGTGGTTTAGGGTCTTTAGGAGGCACCATCATTGTCTTTGCCCCCCCCCCCACCAACTCTTCAGATTGCTAGTAATTTAAATATGGAGCACTCAGTAGCAAGAGGATCACTGAGTTCATTTGTTTGGAACAATCCTTTCCCAAACTGTTGACGTGTTGATGTGTTGGGAGACACGTCAATCACTGTGTTATGAGGACCACATGGCTGTGTTATCCAATATGGTAGTCACTAGCCACATGTGGCTATTTACATGTTAATTACATAAAACATAAAATTCAGTTGCTTAGTCTCATCAGCAACATTTCGAGTGCTCTGTAGCCACCCCGTCGGATGGTGCAGATGTAAAATACTCCCATCACTGCAGAAAGTCCTACTGGACAGGGCTGCTTCTTAGTGCCCTGGTGAGCAAGGTTTCCCAAATGGTTTTGCTGTTTTCCTCATGGACTGTCTCAGATCTCTCAAAGCCCAGCCTCTAATTGGCTCTACCCCACACATATCACTCTTCATGAGGGCCAAGGTGCCTCTTGTTTGTTTCTGCATTCCCTCACCTCCACAGAAAGCCTCTTCCAATTTAATTCACAGGTGTATTAGGAAAGGAAACTTTTGGGCAATGACTTTTTAGAGCAAGGCGACAAGAATGCCAGTCTCGTGAGTGCCACCTGTGTAGTTCTGTCGGCTTTATTTAGCTCTTGATCCGCCTGGTCACCCAGCTATCTTCTGTTGGCTGGTGTCACAAATAAGCATTCCTGGCTACTGGTGAGCATGGGGTCATTCCTCACCATCCCCTCTCCCCCAGGTGCCCTGCCCTCCAGGCACTTCTTGCTCCCCGACGTTCCTCAGACTTCCTTGTCTCACATCTTTGTTTCTTCCCTGGCCAAACCCTCCGCATTTATCCAATTTATCTTATCCGATTTCTCTCTGGATAAGCAGCTCAGTTTATGTACTTAACAGAGCAGAAAGAAAACTTGTCATTTCTGAAAAAAGAAGTGAGGTTGCAAATGTACTGGGTAGAACAAGATTAGGCAGGATCAAAAGGCAAGAGCAGGATGCTCATAACAAAGGCAGTTTAAAAGTTATAACCATAATTGTTCATCCTATTGGAATTTACTGGCTGTCAGCACACTGTGGGTGTAAATTGTTAGGCATTTTGATGAGTGATCGTCCTTCATTCCTTCTGGCTCTCTGATGACATCCTCTAGCAAAGCTCAATGTCATCTTTAAAAAGAAAGAACAGCACACTGATGAATTAATTTGCAAGTATTTGACTAGCTCTTCCAGTCACAAATTTGGAAGTAAATAGATATTTTGCATAAAACAAGTGCAAGAGCATGGAGTTAAGTACATGGAATATCAGTCCTTATTCACTGTTATTAGGGTCCTCCAGAGCATCGGAACCAACAGGATGTGTGTAGATGTATGTGTGTGGGTGGTGGGAGTGTATTTTTGGGCCTCTCACTGTTGTGGCCTCTCCTGTTGTGGAGCACAGGCTCAGCGGCCATGGCTCACGGGCGCAGCTGCTCCGCGGCATGTGGGATCCTCCCAGACCGGGGCACGAACCCGTGTCCCCTGCATCGGCAGGCGGACTCTCAACCACTGCGCCACCAGGGAAGCCCGGGAGTGTATTTTTAAAATAGGCTCATGTAATTGTGGGGCTGGCAAGTCTGGTATATGCAGGGAAGGCAGACTGGAACTTCTGGCCAGAGTTCATGCTGCAATCTTGAGTCCAAAGACAGCCTGGAGTCAGAACTTCTTCCTCTTTGGGGGATCTCAGTCTTCCTATTTAAGACGTTCAACTGATAGCATGAAGCCCACCCATATTATGGAGAGTCTAAGTCTACTGACTTAAATGTCCATCACATCTAAAAAGTACCTTCACAGCAACATCCAGACTGATATCTGATCAACTAGATACCATAGCCTAGCCAAGTTGCCACATAAACTTAACCATCGCAATCACCAAACATGTAATTAACATGATGAGTGGGTGTATTTGCTAGAGCTGCCATAACAAGTACTACAGACTGGGTGGCTTACACAACAGAAATGTATTTTCTTACAATCCTGGAGGCTAGAAGTTTGAGGTCAAGGTGTCAGCAGGGTTGGTTTCTTCTGAAGCCTCTCTCCTTGGCTTGTAGATGACTGTCTTCTTTCTGTGTCTTACCATTGTCTTCCCTTTGTACAGGTCTGTGTCCTAATTTCCTCTTCTTCTAAGGACAACAGTCATATTCGATTAGGGTCCACCCTGTGACCTCACTTTGATGTAATTACTTCTTTAAAGACTATCTCCAGGGACTTCCCTGGTGGTCCAGTGGTTAAGACTTCACCTTCCAATGCAGAGGGTGCAGGTTCGATCCCTGGTCAGGGAGCTAGGATCCCACAGCCTCATGGCCAAAAAACCATAAAACAGAAGCAATGTTGTAAAAAATTCAATAAAGACTTTTTTAAAAATGGTCCACATCAAAAAAAACCTTAAAAAATTTTAAAAATAAAGACTCTCTCCAAATAGTCACATTCTGGGGTATTGGGATTTAGGACTTCAACACATGAAATCTGGGAGGGAAGGGGCAATTTAGCCCATAATAGTGGGAAAACACAAGAAAATTCAGGGGTGGTGGTGACTTTCCATTGTGCTGAGAAATGCTGAGTTCGATTTAATAATTTCCAAGTGATCGGGGTGGACCTGGAAGCAGATAATGAGTTTACTTTGATGGATGGATAACTTCCCTGTGGTAAGCTTTAAAATGGTCTTCCCGTTTAAAAAAATGAGTGTTTATATGCTAACTATTAGATTGAAAAACCTGAGATATGGGATAGGGAATCAATTTGCTACCCCAAATGTAGGACAGGCATGGTTCCACAAGGGCATCAACTGCAGATGTCAACATCTCCTTCCCCCAATTGTAAAACAAAGCTGTTGGATGAGAGAAGCAGGATTGTTGGACTCTCCACAGCATATGTGGCTGTTGGTTACTTTCTATGGTTTATAAACTCACTATCTGGTTTTAACACTTAGACTGAAGTGGTCTTCTTCTTGATTGACTGATTGGTTGATTTTTAAGCTTATTGATTTATTTTCTAATTAGAAAAATATTCTGGCTTTTTGCATACATTTAGAAAATTTATAAAAGTATGAAAAAAATTCTTAAAAATCAGAAATTTCACCATATATTTAGAAAATCTGTAAGTAGGTTAGTATATTTCTTTTTTCTAGGCACACTACACATTTTCAGTAGAATTAGGATTACACTATAGTCTGTTTTCACATATTATGTTGTACTCAACATTTCCCTGTTTCTTACTTATGAAAATATTTAAATGGTTATGATGCATTTATCCATTTCCATGCATGTATCCGTTCTTTTCACATGATTTTTAGTGCCTTCAACGTGCTCTGCCTTGTGCTAGGTGCTGGGGATGCACTGGTAAAATAGACAGGAGTCTTGCATTCATAGAGACTTTCCCATTTTATGGACATATGAACATGTACTTAAGCACACCTTTCCTCTGCTCAAAGAGAGCTGAGTTGGGAGGAAGGCATTCTGCCCTCTCCCTCTTCCAGCTGTACACCAAGAAATGTGAAATAATGGCTGGCACTCCAACAGCCATCTTGGACTGCTGTAACTTTGAAAATGGAAGCCAAATATTGAATACAGGACGACATATAGGAAATCTGGGTGTCTGAGCAAACCATGGAGATAGTTTATGGGCCCTGGGCTGTCCACATCACGACTTCATCTATGTGAAATGAAAATAAACTTCTAACCTGTTTAAGCACTGTTATTATGCTGTTAGGCACAAAACATATCCTAACTGATACAACGCTATTTGGATAGAGCCTGCAAATTTCTACATAATATACCACATTTCATCAACTCTAAGACATGTTTGCTTTTGTTTCTACAATGCAGTGTCTCAAATCACTATCATCTTAAAATGAAAGACAGTTTAAATGACTTTTTTTGAGGTGAAATTCACATAACATAAAAGTCACCATTTTAAAGTGTACAGTTCAGGGAATTCAGGGAATGCCCTGGCTGTCCAGTGGTTAGGACTCTGCGCTTCCAGGGCAGGGGGCATGGGTTCAATCCCTGGTTGGGGAACTAAGATCTCACAAGCTGTGTGGTATAGTGCCCGACCACCCCAAAAAAAAATTTTAAAAAATAAAGTGTACAATTCAGCTGTTTTTAGTACATTCACAATGCTGTGTCACCACATCTAGTTCCAGAACAGGAAATCCTGTACCTGTTAAGTATCACGCCCCATCTTCCCGCCCTCCCAGTCTCTGGCAACTACTACCCTGCTTTCTGGCTCTGTGGATTTGCCTGTTCTGGACATTTCATATAGATGGAATCATACAGCATGTGGCCTTTTGGGTCTGGCCTATTTTGCTTAGCATAATGTCAAGGTTGATCCATGCTGTAGTACATATCAGTTCTTCATTTCTTTTTATGGCTGATATTCCATCGTTTGGCTGTACCACATTTTGTTTATCCTTTCCTCAGGTATGCATGCGTGTTTGGGTTGTTCCCACTTTCTGGCTATATGAATGATGCTGCTATGAATGTTGGTGTAGAGTCTTTTTTGAGGACGTGTGTTCTCGTTTTCTTGACTATATACTGGCAAGTGGAATATCTGGGTCATATGGTCACTTTATTTTTAACTTTTTGAGGGACTGCCAAACTATTTTACAAAAGTGGTTGCACCATTTTACATTCCCACCAGCAATGTACCAGCAGTGTTTGTACCTTTTATCTATTAGGAATAATGCTGCTATGAACATTCGTGTACATGTTATTGCTTGGACATACATTCTCAGTTCTCTTGGGTATATACCTAGGAGTGGAATTATTGGGTCATTTGTAAATCTGTGTAAATTTCTGAAGAACTGTTGAGCTGTTTTTTACAGTGGCTGCACCATTTTACATTCATACCAGCAATGTATGATTCTGCATGCCCTTACCAACAAGTAATAGTGCATCTTTTAGTCAGTGTCGTGGAGTCAATAAAATATGATATGCAAATTTTCTTTGGACTCTCATTTTCTGCCTTTTATCTTAAAATCTAAATAACAGCGATAAGCACATAGAATAATAAGCATTTTTATACTTAGCACCCATAATTGACAAAATTTAACTTTCTGTTCACTTTTTGACTTTAGATATTTTAAAAAATAAATAGAACATAACAGATAAAGAGTTCAAGCCCCCCCTTTCCCCTTCACCACACCTATTACATGACCCCCCTCTCCAGAGACAATTGTTACCACAAATTTGGCATTTATCCTTCTAGATTACATTTTATTACCATTGATAAATATTATAAATATATAACATTTCTATATGTTTTTCAGCTCTAAACATATGCCACCACATATTCTGCAACTTGCCTTTTAAAATAAACGCTGTTTTTGAAAGTCTATCTAGTGATGTGCTGGTAAATAACTACCAGCTCTTCTGTGGGGGGAAAGGGGGTGCGATTTGTAGCTTTTTCTAATTTCAATGTTGTAAATACTCCTAACATGGCTGATCTCAAAGTACTGATGTAATATCAACCAGCTCGCAAAATTCCTGAAATTTTAACAATCAGCTCTTGAGACCCGGCCGCAGCATTCCACTAAATTTTCCATATCCATGTGTAGATCTGGGCTCTGGTTTTGTTCTTCATTTTAATATTGTAAGACTGTGTCATGATGTTTCTATCCATTCACTTGCTGACAGACACCTAGATTGTCTCCAGGTTTTCATTGTTATAAAGCAGCACCACAGCAAGCACCCTTCTACATCTCTCTTGTGCACATGTGCAAGATTTGCTGGGTCACCAGGTATGTCCATCATCAGCTTTACTAGACGTGGAAAACTGCTCCCCTTAGTAGCTGCACAGTTCACCCGCTCACGGGTGGTATATGAGAGATCCCACCTCCCCACAACCTTGCTGATACTGGTGCTGTCAGATGGTGATTTTTGCCATTCTAAAGGGTAAAATTCCATTGATTTCAATATATTTTTGAAGTATAGTTGATTTACAGTGTTGTGTTAATTTCTGCTCTACAGCTAAGTGATTCAGTTATATGCATACACATTCTTTTTTCATATTCTTTTCCATTATGGTTTATCATAGGATATTGACTATAGTTCCCTGTGCTATAGGACCTTGTTATTTATCCATCCTGTATGTAATAGCTTACATCTGCTCACCCCAACCTCCCACTCCATCCCTCCCCCAACCCCCTCGGCAGCCACCAGTTTGTTCTCTACATCCATGATTCTGTTTCTGCTTTGTAGGTGGGTTCATTTGTGTCATATTTTAGATTCCACATAGAAGTGATATCATATGGTATTCGTCTCTTTCTGACTTACTTCACTTAGTATGATAATCTCTAGCTGCATCCATGTTGCTGCAAATGGCATTATTTCGTTCTTTTTTATGGCTTCCATTGTGTATATGTGCCACATCTTCTTTATCCATTCATCTGTCGATGGACATTTAGGTTGTTTCCATGTCTTGGCTATTGTGAATAGTGCTGCTATGAACATAGGGGTGCGTGTATTTTTTTTTTTTTTTTTTTTGCGGTACGCGGGCCTCTCACTGTTGTGGCCTCTCCCATTGCAGAGCACAGGCTCCGGACGTGCAGGCTCAGCGGCCGTGGCTCACGGGCCCAGCCGCTCCGCGGCATGTGGGATCTTCCCGGACCGGGGCACGAACCTGTGTCCCCTGCATCGGCAGGCGGACTCTCAACCACTGCGCCATCAGGGAAGCCCGCATGTATCTTTTATATATATATATATAAATTTATTTATTTTTCCCTGTTTTTGGTTCTTCGTTGCTGTGCACGGCTTTCTCTAGTTGCAGCGAGAGGGGGCTATGTTTCGTTGCGGTGTGCGGGCTTCTCATTGCGGTGGCTTCTCTTGTTGTAGAGCACAGGCTCTAGGCACCTGGGCTTCAGTAGTTGTGACACGCGGGCTCTGTAGTTGTGGCTTGCAGGCTCTAGAGTGCAGGCTCAGTAGTTGTGGTGCACAGGCTCAGCTGCTCTGCGGCATGTGGGATCTTCCCAGACTAGGGCTCGAACCTGTGTCCCCTGTATTGGCAGGCGGATTCTTAACCACTGCGCCACTAGGGAAGCCCTCATGTATCTGTTTGAATTAGAGTTTTGTTTGGATATATGCCCAGGAGTGGGACTGCTGGATCATATGGTAGTTCTATTTTTAGTTTTCTGAGGAACCTCCATAATGTTCTCCATAGTGGCTGCACCAACTTACATTCCCACCAACAGTGTAGGAGGGTTCCCTTTTCTCCACACCCTCTCCAGCATTTATTATTTGTAGACTTTTCAATGAGGGCCTAAAAGTAAAATTCCAATGATTTCATACATAGTTGTCCTTCATCCTGAGATCCAGCACCTATTTATATGTAATTACTTATATATTTATTGTTTCCTATTTTTTATACACTTAACTCTGACATTTATCTCTAGTGATGATAATAAATACAATAGGTTATTGTAGAGCTTCAAAGCTCAAAACTAGGGAATGTGGCTACTTGGCTTCTCTATGAATTTAAAAGAAATGTAAAACTTCAATTTGGAGATTTAGAAAGAGAAGCTAAGATATGTGTGCAAGGTTGTATTGGTTAGTATTGCATTTGGCTGCAAGCAGCGAAGAACCACATTAACAGTGGCTTAAACAAGTGTAGCAAATATTTATTTCAAGCAATAAGAAATTCAGGGCTGGTAAAGGAGGCAATAGGCCATCCTGGACTCAGATTCCCACCATATTTCTCTGCCATCCTTAGCCCGTGGCCCCTTATTCTCATACTCATCACTTCATGGTTGCAAGATAGCTGTCGCAGTACCTGGCTTCACATCACCACTCAAGGCAGGAGGAAGGAGCAGTGCCCAGTTCAGGAAAACAAGGGCTTTCACATAAATACCGAGAGGACTTTTGTTAGTATCATTGACCAGAACTGTCGCAGTACCATCTCATGTGGTAGACAAGTATTTTTAGTGGGGGATACATTATATCTCATCCTCTGAACAAAACTGGCATTCTGTTAGGATGGGAAAAGAAGGGTGATGCATGCCACAAGTTATTTGAATGTGGATTTTACATGCATTATTTTTTCCTAGTATCATCAAATTGGGTAAATGCTGGGAACGTGTTCAGAAATTTCTACTATCCAAGAAAAAACAGAACACACAGTTTTCATTGCCTTATTCATCACTGTCTTGTTCATTTTACACTGCCCATTAAGTATCTAGGTTTCACTTCCCTTTGTCTCTTTTCACTAATTCAAGAAGAATTTAATATTTAACCAGGCACTTGCTATCTTATGATGAGTTTTCTAGGCAAGCCTCATGCCATAAAAGTGCAGAAATTTTATAGGTATAGGTTGTGGGGTATGAGAAAGAAGCACATGGGGCCTAAAAAATCTGATTTGTCATTATCGTTTTGCATTTGCAGACAAGTCCCTTTTAATGTCTCATATTATTAACATAACTCAGGAATGCTTTTCCCCAACGTTGAAGACTCTTAGCAATATGTGTAGGCAGGACCAAAAAAGGTGTGGTTCCTTATAGACCATTACCAAAAGGTGAATCATGGGAGGGTTGTAAATTAAACAGGAAGGAGGATATTTGGATATGAATGGAGGAAATACATTAGATTCCACAGCAATTAGACTTTTGCATAAAAGAAGCATCTGGTTTTAGAACTTGCAAAAAGAATAAAAAGTGAGAATTTGAAGGAGATCTTGAAGAAAGCATCTAGGCATTCAAGTAACAGTAATTAACTACTAAGTCCTGTGAAGAAAAGCTGAGCTGTGGAATGTAATCATTGCTCCACTTCCCAGGACACCTGTTATTTATTTTTTTAAAACTTTCTATTTTATATTGGAGTCTAGTTGATTAACAACGTTGTGATAGTTTCAGGTGTACAGCAAAGTGATTCAGTTATACATTTTCCCATTTAGGTTCTTACATAACATTGAGCAGAGCTCCCTGTGCTAGACAGTGGGTTCTTGTCGGTTATATTTAAAATGGATAACCAGGACACCTGTTATTGAGATGGTACCTGCAGTGTATCACCATTAGGACCTAAAGAGGGTGGGTGTACCTGTGTGTCCATGTTACTCTATAATATTCATTTACTGAGGTCTCAATTTTATATATTCTACATTGTTCAATTTTATACTTTCTAGAATAGATCAGAGAAGCAATTAGTCATCTACTACCAAGTGTTTCATTTAACATTTTATATTCCCACTGGAAGGATTTCAATTCTAGTTCTGGATTTTAAACTTTCTGAAATAAGAAAAAAAAAACTTGAATGATGTGCTCTCTGATCTAAGACAACACAATGCATATGTGAAGCTGAACTCGTATGCCTCTTTAGAAGTGCATACATCACATAATGCAAGGCACACAGGTTATTAACAAGAATGGTTTTCTCCACCACGGCTGTGTGTGGCACCCATGCTTGTGCGCAGGTTCCTGTGAAAGGAAGTTTGAGACTCGCATCTGCATCAGGCTGCTGTGAGGATGGAGGCAGTTTCCATTTCATACCTGGCACACAGGGGATGATGAGTAGGTGTTAGTTCCTGTCCCCTCTGTCCTCCAGGGTCATCTGCATCTAAGTTTGTCTGTACTTGCATAGGTTTAGCTTTTCCCTTTGAAGAGCCATTAGGAGGGGCAAAGGAATGGTTCTGGGGACAGGTCTTCCTCCCCAGAATCTCTGGGGAGGCCCTTGGGAGGGCCCTTGAGGTCAGCTCCTACCTTATGTTTTGGAGGACCCCTCAGACATCTGGATTAACATAGCTAAGAGAAACAATGGCTCTTTCCGTTTCACAGATTAGCAGACACCGAAAAATCAACAGGGGGAAAGCAGCTACCTCCAAAGTCAGAACGACACTTAATGGGGTAAATTCAGATTGAGACCTGTGGGTATAGGTCACTGTCCAGGCAACACCTGAGGACAGAGTGGTGCCCATCAGAGCACAGCACTGGGGCGTCAAGTGTCTTTTCTCTTGCTGACCTGAGCATTGGCTTGACCGGCCATTAGAGTCTGGGAAGAAGGTGAATGAATTCTTTTCTTAAAAAAAAAAAAAGATTTCATTTTTTTGAGATCTGTTTTAGGATTATAGCAAGATTGATAGGAAGATTCAGAGGTTTCCCATGTAACCCATCCCCACACACGCACAGCCTCTCCCATTACAATATCCCCCACCAGAGTGTACATTTGTTACAACTGATGAATCTACAGTGACACATTGTTACCACCTAAAGTCCTTAGTTTACATTAGGGTTCACTGTTGGTGGTGTACATTCTATCAGTTTGGACAAATCTATAATGGCATGTATCCACCACTACAGTATCACACAGAGTATTTTCACTGTCCTGAAAATCCCCTGTGCTCTGCCTATTTACCCCTCCCTCCCCACCTAATCTCTGGCGACCACTGATCTTTTTCTTGTCTCCATAGTTTTGCCTTTTCTAGAAAGTCATACAGTTAGAATCATACAGTATGTAGCCTTTTTGGATTGGCTTCTTTCACTTACTCATACGCACTTAAGTCTCATTTTCAAAGTTTGATAGCTCATTTTTTAGCACTGAATAATATTCCAGTGTCTGGATGTACCACCATTTATTTATCCATTCACCTACTGAAGGACATCTTGGTTGTCTCCAAGTTGGGGCAATTATGAATAAAGTTGTTGTAAACATCCATGCACAGGTTTTTATGTGGACATAAGTTTTCGAATCCTTTGAGTAAATACAAGGGGCACAATTGCTGGACCGTATAGTAAGAGTATGTTTAGTTTTGTAAGACACCGCCAAACTAACTTCCAGAGTGGCTGTGTGTACCAGTTTGCATTCCCGCCAGCGATGAAAGAAAATACTTGTTGCATCACATCCTTGTTGGCATTTGGTTTTGTCAGCATTCTGAATTTTGGCCATTCTAATAGGTGTATATAGTGGTATCTCATCGTTGTTTAGAAGGAGAATTCTTCAGGTAAAGATTCCCTTTATTTTCCTCCTACAGAGAGGATTTACTTCATGCCCAAATTTGTTATCTCTTTGGCTCTGACCATGGTGCTGAATCCTCTGATCTTGAAAATTCAACTCCTACCATGGTAGTAGATTCACACTCTCAACAGCTGTGGGATGCATTAAACGTGGTATAAGGAAGCATGTGCCCCTCCTAAAGCCATGTATTTAAGCTATAGAGTTCACCTGCTCCCTTGAGCACCTTTTAAGGAATATAAGATTTGGGGAGAATTTCTGGTTAAAATTTACAGATTAGGATGCTCCCAGTTCCTGAACTCCATCTGAATATGAGTAGAAGGTTTTGTTTGTTTGTTTGTTTATTTTTGGCTGCATTGGGTCTTTGTAGCTGCGTGCAGGCTTTCTCTAGTTGTGGTGAGCGGGGGCTACTCTTCGTTGCGGTGTACGGGCTTCTCATTGCAGTGGCTTTTATTGCAGAGCACAGGCTCTAGGCGTGCAGGCTTCAGTAGTTGTGGCTTGCGGGCTCTAGAGCACAGGCTCAGTAGTTGTGGCGCACAGGGCTTAGCTGCTCCGTGGCATGTGGGATCATCCCGGACCAGGGATTGAACCCGTGTCCCCTGCACTGGCAGGCGGATTCTTAACCACTGAGCCACCAGGGAAGTCCCATGAGTAGAAATAAAGTTTTTAAATAGGAAACCAACCAGTGCCAAAATAAATGGAATGCAGGTCAAGTACAGTATTTCCCCTCAACTTCTAATGGAATAACAATAGCTATGCCATAGCTCCTAAGACAATGACCACAGAGAGGCTTCTGCTTCTCAGAGTGGGGATTCCCAACTTCAGTGTGGTGCTGCCTTGCTGACATCCAGCAAATTTTTGTTTATGTAAAGCTTTATCGTAGGTTAATCCTCTAAAGATAGAATCTGCGGGAAATAGCACTTTTCATGCCAATTCAGTTCAATGCTGAGTGCCTACACTGTGCTAAACGTGTGCTGGGAAATGTGGACCCTGACATCAAGAAGCTTACAGTCTATTAGGTGAGAAAAACATGAATGTGGGTGATGTTAATGGAAGGCGGAATGTACTATGTGATTTAACAGAGACACCATGTGTTAGAAGAATTGTGACAGGACAGTGATCCTTCCTGATGTAAAACCTAAGCAGAGAGTTCTCCAGAGTCCTGAGCTCTGGTCTTGACCTTCCACTTACCCTCCATTCCAGGCCAGGGGCAGACGTACCTGAATTGACGAAGTCCGGTCAGCCATAAATTTCCTGTTAGAGATGCATTCCACTTTGCTACGAGATCCTGGTCATGACTCTTGGGACTCCCGCTCGCTGGGAGCTTGGGTGGATTGCCGTTTTTTCCTTCAAGTACTGCCAACCAGGGAGCGGAAAATCTCAGGCAGGTTGGGACAGATAGTGTTTAACCTGCTCCATGGACACAAACTGCAGCTCCATCTCCACCAGCTCTCTGCAAACAGACAAGACAGAGATTAGTGTGCGGAGGTGGTGTAAACAAAGGGTCACACAGGAATTTGTTCAGCAAGGATAAACCACACGATCAGACTCTCCTCCACTGATTTGGGAGGACCCTGGTCAGCAACAGGATTACAGTGTCTTTCACCTGATTAAACAGCAGGTTTTCCTGTTGCCCTTCTTTGGGTCTCTTTCTCAGGACTTAAAAAAAGTACTTCAGAGAGAAAGTTGTGGCATGCTGGGGGAACAGCATGGGGAGAGCAGCATGGGATTTTAACTGCCTGAAAAGATGGCACTTGCAATCAGTTTACCAATATCTTGAGGTGGAAATGGCCTGAGAAGTAGAGTTCTGGGCACGTTACAGAGGAACTCGCCTCTCAAGGCCTAGACAGTGCTTAGAACATTGTAGGTGCTCAACAAATCTTTATTCAACTGAATTGCTGCTGAGATGCTAAAGGAATGGGGGGACCGCTGCTTCCCAGGGCCAGTGTTGTGTTCCAGTAGACAAACAGGAAGAAGTCGTGTGTTCTGGACCTTTGAGACACTCCCACAGCCCAGCAGACCATAATCCTCACATTCTACAGCACCGAGGAGAACTCTTGCTGCTGGGACAAGAGGCATGAACTCAGGAAAAGCTCATCCAAGGACCTGGAATCTGGCCCATCTCAGCCGGCCACATCATCTTCAGATAAAAAAGGCCAATATGCATGTCCACAATCCCTCTTTTTCTCTTTATGGCCATTGCCACTTTCATTTTCAGGATATCTCAGTGAGGTATTGCTATTGACCTTACCTTCTAGATACGAAAAATGGGGCTAGTGGTTTCTTTCAGTCCATCAGTGCGGAAACAGGACCTTCTCCAAGGTCATTTCAAAGTCATTCACAGGTGGGGTCCTCCCAAGAATCTCGTAACTGTTCATTGTTTTGTTGTTGAATTTCTGCTCATCTATATTTCTCCCAGCCTTTTCCCTACCCAACTCTATTTTTTGCAGGAAGTCAGTCAGTGAGGTAGGATAAGAAAATGGCTCCATATACAATCCACACCTTATTCCTTTGCCCTTGGTCTCCTGCCTGCCCCTTGACCTTCCCCTCTGGCCTGTTCAGTCACAGGAAGGAAGCCTGAAGGGAGGGGCAGCTGTTTTCATAGAGTAAAAATGCCTCTTACAAAAGTATACCCAAGGGCTGTGCTTTTTTCCGAGACCAGTTCTGACAGCTAAGAAGGCTGGCGCCCAACTGGCACACTCCAGTACCTTTGTTCTGTCACCTCCTGCCGCATCAAGGCTTTGGCACAGGACTGGCTACCCAACCTCTGCCAGGCCCGTACCATCTCTGCCTAAACCATGGCAGGTGGTATCCAACATGTATCAGGGTTGATACAGGTTGATACAAATCCTGCAGACAGGATTTGTAAAAGTAGTAGATGTACCATCGCCCTTCCGTCCTCCTCCTCTTTGACTTCCTCCTAGGACTTTTGATGGACAAGCTCCCTGTCCACCTACAGATCCTCTTATCTCCCAGAAGGAAGAATTATGTGTCTACCGGCACTCATCTCTTCTCTAGCTTTAGAAAGTGCTAATCGTGAGACAGCAAATCTGCACAGTTTGGCCACGAGGCTTCGCAACCGCACCCACATACCAGGGCAGTGCCAGCTAAGGCAATTATCTATTGTTTCCACCCAGTGGGCAGGGTTGGCCATTGGGTACTAAGGCCACCTGGGTGGAACGAACCTTTTCAAAGCAGGGTGGGTCCAAAGCAGTTGGCTACAGTTTGTTCCTTGGCCTTGAGAAAGAGTGAATGAGGGGCACGGAGGTCAGAACTTCTCTAGAATCAGGTCATGGGAATTAAAAATCAATGCCAAAAAATCCTTTCATCAACTTAAAACAATTTCAATGGGGTTCTAAGCTCCAGTCTCAGGAGAATCAAAACTCATGGCCATGGGTGGCCATTGTGCCTAGATAGCGTAGAACAAAGGGGATGCTAAGTGCCTCTTCCCATCCCCCATTGACCCACCGTGTGGGTACTGAGACAATGGTTCTCCCTTTGGATACCCCTGTTTTACCAACTGTAGAATGGGGTAAATACTGTTAAAACTCATTTCAAAGTCTTTTTTAAAAAAGGAATGATTGGCTGGTAGAGCTACTGCTTTAACTATATGCTGTATGAAATGATCAAACTTAACTTGTATTCTGCAGACTCAACTTTCTAAAACTTACAGCACACAAAAGAAAGAGGGTGAACAAAACTACTAAGGCAAAGGAAGATGGCACCAAGGTTACAGGTGTATGGCATCCATCCACTCAATAAAAATCCTATTGTGGCTATACACCTGGGTTTCCAAGTAGCCTCAATCAGGTAACAATTGAAGACATTAAGCCTCGCAGGGCTGGTCTAAGCTCGTGTCGGGTCCAGAGATGAAGAACTGTAACTGCAACGTTGCTCTGATTTCTTGGAGGACAGTTAGTAGATATCCTTCCCATCACAATTCCTCCTGACCTAGGCAAAAACTGCCCTCATTCCTTTCATCTTTCTCAGAAATGCAGAAAAACAGTTCTGTCAGCCACTTACGTGCAGCCCCAAACAAATCATCTTGCTCCTTATCCACACATAGCATAACATGCACAGAATCCCAGGAGCTGTGCTGCCCTTGAGGTCCTAAAGAGCTGGAAATAAAGATCAAAACTAGGGCTTCCCTGGTGGCGCAGTGGTTGAGAGTCTGCCTGCCGATGCAGGGGACACGGGTGCGTGCCCTGGTCCGGGAGGATCCCACATGCCGCGGAGCGGCTGGGCCCGTGAGCCATGGCCGCTGAGCCTGCGCGCGTCCGCAGCCTGTGCTCCGCAACGGGAGAGGCCACAGCGGTGAGAGGCCCGCGTGTTGCAAAAAAAAAAAAAAAAAAAAAAAAGATCGAAACTAATATAGAGTCGTTTGGGTACATAGTGATGCTATTACTTACCATCTGTAGTTTTACCTAGTCTGTAGTTCAGTTGAGCCTGTTTTCTTGACATCATTATCAAAAACTGTGTGCCATACGAGTGCACGGTCAGAGCGGCCATTGCTAGTGTAACCTGGACTACCCCCCGTGGCTGCTGGCAAAGCCTCTGCTGAGATTTCTCACCATGATTCCATGGCGTTTTTCATGATGAGCAAGTGAGAGATTCTGGACCCCCTCTTCCACCAGCCATGCCGACTAACCATCTAGAAGTCCACAAGCCACTTAAACTCTAAGCCGCCTTTTTAATTTACTTAAAAAAATTTTTTTTATTGATGTATAATTGATTTACAATGTCGTTTAATTTCTGCTGTACAGCAAAGTGACTCAGTTATACATATATTCTTTTTCATATTTTTCCATTATGGTTTATCACAGGATATTGAATATAGTTCCCAGTGCTGTACAGTAGGATGTTTTTGTGTATCCATCCTATATATTGGGTTGGCCAAAATGTTTGTTTGCGTTTTTCATAACACCTTACGGAAAACCCTGAACAAACTTTTTGGCCAGCCCAAGAGTTTGCATCTGCTAATCCCACACTCCCAATCCTTCCCGCACTCCCCACTTTGGCAACCACAAGTCTGTTCTCTATACTTGTTTCTGTTTCATAGATGTGTTCATCTGTGTTGTATTTTAGACTTCACATATAAGTGGTGTCATATGGTATTTGTCTTTCTCTTTCTTACTTCACTTAGTACGATCATCTCTAGGCCCATCCATGTTGCTGCAGATAAAGCCGCTTGACCTCTCTGAACTGAATTCAGACTAATACTTGGACTCCAGATTTTTTGGTTTCCTGATAAATAGTGCATTGAAAACTATTTCATTAACTCTTAAAAAGGCCTTGAAATGTCACCTTTGAAATATACTACATTTAAACCTCACAGCTTTGAAAAATCAGAATGTCAGGTGACCTCGGAGGTGATCTGAGCCAGGGGTTCTAAACTTGGGGGTTAACAACCTTGGAGGCTTCTTGGAAGGGCCTCAGAGACCTGTGACCCTTCTAAAATATACTCAATTTTTTGTGTTTGTGCATGTGTACTATTTTTCTTCTAAGGGAGAGGGGCCACAGCTGTCATTAGAGCCTTAAAAAAGGACCTCGATGGGACCACCTTGTTTTCTAAATTTTTTATAAATTTATTTTTGGCTGCATAGGATCTTTGTTGCTGTGCGCAGGCTTTCTCTAGTTGCGGTGAGCAGGGTCTACTCTTTGTTGCGGTGCACGGGCTTCTCATTGCAGTGACTTCTCTTGTTGCGGAGCACAGGCTCTAGGCACATGGGCTTCAGTAGTTGTGGCTCGCAGGCTCTAGAGCACAGGCTCAGTAGCTGTGGCGCACAGGCTTAGCTGCTCCGTGGCATGTGGGATCTTCCCGGACCAGGGATCGAACCCATGTCCCCTGCATTGGCCGGGAGATTCTTAACCACTGCACCACCAGGGAAGTCCTGGAACCACCTTGTTTTAGAGATGAGAAAATGTGGTTCCTTAAAATGGTAAAATAGCTGGAAGTAGACCTAGGCCACTTGGCTTTGAGCACTTTGCACGATATTATACAATTTTCCTTAAACAACTTATAGACGTTCAAGTTAAACACAGTGAACTCATGGGCTTGTTGACTTCCTTCTGAAATCCCACTAATATGATGATAAAGGGTAAAATAAGTATGAAGCAACAAGGACAAAGAGAATGTGAGAGTAGACAGCAGCCCGTGAGGCTGTCAACAAAATCTTAGAGAAGGGACAGATTTGTGGTAAGGAAACTTAGGCCGAAACCTAAGACCCCAGAGAAGAAAGTCCACAAGAAGCAATCTGATTCCTGTGCAGATCGGGGGAAAGTCGGAGTTGCAGCCAGCCACCTCTGAAGACGGGGACCGAAAACCAGTCTCACTGGGAGTCTGGGTAAGGGCTCAGTTAAACTCCAGTCTTCTCTCCCGTCCTCCCAACACAAATTCCATTCTCTGGAGAAGCTCTGGACTTAGGAATCTCAGGCACAGCCAAGGGAGGATTAGGTGCCTTACTACAAAGAGGGTTAGATTTAAGTCCACGTTGTGAACAGTGAGCTTTCCTCATTGTTCAGCTTCCAGCCGTTTTCTTTAGTTCAGCTTCCAGAACCTGGCAACCTGGCTTACAATATACCTCCGGCTGGGTTGTCTACCGTCAGTCAACTCACGGCCATCACCATGCCTGTCTATGGCTGGGAACCACGCTTCCCAGAACCCCTTTCCTGGCATGATTCCAGGCTCAACCTGCCAGTGAGAGGAACGTGCGTAAGACTCGGGCGGCTGAGAGGAGAGAACGCCATCATTCCAACGGTCAGCTGTGCCGGGTTCACGGATCTCTCCCCACAAGCTCCCATTTCGCGGCCTCTTTTGGTAGATGCTGTGGCTTCTTGGAATTTCCTGGTACCTCCAGCTTCTCCCACCCCAGTGCCGCAGGCTCAAGTCTTCAGTGACAATTTCACTAATTCTCTAGCCGCAGCTTTCAAGCCCTTCCCTTCCTCAGCAGCCTCCTCCCACATTTGTGAAGGCCCTAATGTCTTAATTTATTCTAGTGAAATCTATGGTGATTCTGTTTGACCCAGTCTAACTGATAGACCCCCCAGCAGGAGAATGAAGGGCTCGTTTCTGAGGAAACTGACCAGACCAAGAGAGGAAAAAAAAACACCCCAAACTTTATAAATAACGACACTGGGAATCCTCAGTGAAGCAGCTGACTGACTGTCCTTCCAATCACCTTATATTAGTTTTCTATTGCTGCTGTTACAAATTATTACAAACTTAGTGGCTTAAAACAACGCGAATTTATGACCATACCATTCTGGAGGCCAGAAGTCTGATACAGGTCTCACTGGGGTAAAAGCAGTGTCAGTAGAGCTGCGTTCCCTTCTGGAAGCTCTAGCGGAGATTCTCTTTCCTCGCCTTCTCCAGCTTCTAGAGGCTGACTGTGTTCCTGGCTCATGGCTTCCTTCCTCCACCTTCAAAACTCGCAACGAGGCATCTCTCTGACCTTTCTTCCGTAGTCACAGGCTCCCTCTGACCACAGCTGAGAAAGGTTCTCTGCTTATAAGAACTCGTGTGATTAGATTGATCCCACCTGGGTAATGCAGGCTACTCTCCCCATCTCAAGGGCCTCGACCTGAATCTCATCTACAAAGTCCCTTTTGCCATGTGAGGTAACATTTCCACAGGTTCTGGGGTGTAGGATGTGGATATCTTTGGAAGATCATTATTCTGCCTATCACCCACCCTAAAGTGAGCCCACCAGTTGGGAAGTCCTGCCAACGTATAGAGAGTTTCTAACAGTTTTAAGATCCCCATCCTTAAATATGAACGGATAGTCAAGGATCACAAGACATCTGAGCAAGCCTCTAACATGAAAGACGAAACCAAAAATTAAAACACAAAGAACCTGAATAAACAGCAACAATGCAGGGAGCAGAAACCTTTAAAAAGGGGGCAGGGGAATAACTGTTTAACATCTTGGAGGCATCTGTGAATCCTCAAAATAGGAACAAAAGGCTAAAAAAATACAGACAACAGCTCTCAGATATTAAACACGTTAGCAGTAATAAGAGTTCTGTATTAAGTTTTGAAAATACAGGTGGGAATTTTCCCAGAAAGTAGAACAAGATCAGAAAGGTAGGAAACTGGAAAGGAAAAAATAAGAAAAATCACAGGGCTAGTCCAGGAGGTCCAGTATAGGAAAAATAACAGTTCTAGAAAGTATAGTGAAAACGAATAAAGGAAATTACCTAAGAAACAACAGAAATATTTTTGAGAGTTGAAAGAATAAACCTCCAGAATGAAAGGGATATTAAATACCTGGTCAAATAAATGAACAAAACCTCTATCATACACATGATGAAATTTAAACAACACAAGGGAGAAACAGAATCTCCTGAAAACTTCCAGAGAAAAGGAGCCAGAAATCAGCTTTGTATCAGGCTACTCAGCAACACGGGGGGCTAGAAAACAAACGTCTGTTTTCCAACCAGGAATTCCAGTCAAATTATCAATAAAGTATAAGAGTAAAATGAAAAGCCTCAAAAAATTACCTCCTGGTCATCCTTTCTTAGGAAACTACGGAAGGATGGGCACAAAAAAAAAGGGGGAGAGGATGAGAGTTAAAAGTAAAGCAAGAGGGCTTCCCTGGTGGCGCAGTGGTTGAGAGTCCTCCTGCCGATGCAGGGGACGCGGGTTCGTGCCCCGGTCCGGGAAGATCCCACGTGCCGCGGAGCGGCTGGGCCCGTGAGCCATGGCCGCTGAGCCTGCGCGTCTGGAGCCTGTGCTCCGCAACGGGAGAGGCCACAACAGTGAGAGGCCTGTGTACCGCAAAAAAAAAAAAAAAAAAAGAAACAAATGGGCTGAAAGTGGTTGCTTGTGGGAGGGCAGAGGATGGCTCATTGTTATCGTGGGACTAGCACCATCTGACTTGATAGTCTATGGACATGTATGCCATTGATAGAAATAAAAATGTAAATGTAAAGAACAAGCCAAATGCCCATCAAACTGATGGCAAATAAACAAAATGTGGTCTACCCATACAGTGGAATGTGATTCAGCCACAAAAGCAATGAAGTACAGACACTGCTACAACATGGAAGAGCCTTGAAAACATTATGCCAGTTGAGTGGAGCCAGGCGCACATATTGTGCGAATCCATTTGGATCAATGCCCAGAAGAGGCAAATCCACGGAAAGCAGACCGGTGGCAGAGGGCCACTGAGGCGTGCCTACTTAATGGCTACGGAGTTTCTTTTGGGGGTGATGAGAATGTTCTTGAATTAGATAGTGGTGAAGGCTGCACAACGTCGTGAATGTACGAAAAGCCACTGAATTGTACACTTTAAGTGGTTAAAATGGTGAACTTTATGTTAGGTGACTTGTATCTCAGTAATAAAATATGAAGAATACTGGATTCTGTCTATAGAGTATACAGATTTTATTTTTGGCTAAATGAGAGTTGTTTACAAAGTCTCTACAACGTATTTCTACATTCTTCTGGCTTTAGTAAGAAAAGGATGATGAATATGATTGAAGCCTTCGATGATTTATGGTTTCCACGGTTTCTGAGCATCAGTCATCATCCTGCATCGCCAAGATTATACTTTAGGCACATTAGACAGAAATGAATTATGTACTAACCTCAAAATATAATATTAGAAATATTTATGCATGCAGTTCTTCAGTAAACTTAACAGCTTGCTTACTTGTCATCTGACACTCTCAGAGTAGAGAAGTGCGGAAAACTTAATGAATTCAGAGTTCTGGGAAGTGACGGCTTGTGAATGAGGTTACACTGTATTCTGCTCCTTTTTTCCCCAATCATATTTATTTCTCATTCTTTGGCATCCAGTCCTTCTGCAACATCTTCTATTGTCTGTTTTATTCAATAGTCAATCACTGAAAATCAGGTAAGTCATTCTGGCCACAAAGAAGAGCTTGATCCTTAAGAGACAAGCCAAGAAACAAACCTTGGCCACTAAGACTTGGGGTCTCATGAGGGCATTATTTTCAGAGTTCAAATTTGTTTCTGTTGTTATTTTTTAGTGGTTTGTTTATTTGGGTTTTTGGTAGGTCGCCAAGAAGATCTGAAAAATCCTATCTCACTTAATAGCTTTTTAGGATCTATCCAAAGCTTCGCTGTGCTTGTTATTTTCTCCTAAGTCACTTGATGTCCTCATTTATACACCCTACTTAAAAAACTCAACCACGAGAGTGTATGTAGAAATGGGATGTCTTTTCTCCTTTAAGCAACATCACTCATTCTTTCCTAAAGGTTTTACTTTTGTGTGGATTGTTCTTTAAGAATCACCTGGAACAATGCTGCAAAATAATGCAGCTAAATGTTTAAGCAATTAGAGAGTGGTTAGTTTTATTAAACTTTGTACACAGAGTTTTGTTTGCAAAATGTTTACAGCTACTAAGTGGTTGTAGTGCATGACTGATTTGTGGTAAAATTCTAGCAATATAAATTCATTCCAAAGAAAAACCCAGAAAGACCAAGTGACTTGCCAGGATCACACTCTGCACAGGAATGAAGAAAAATGCAGATTAGTACTTTTAGTTGAATAGTTGCCATTTAAATAGTTACAAGCAAATTAGGTATTTGCATATTACATAAATAAAAATTAATTTATACCAACATCATAAGGCAAATGAACCATTTGTGAATCTTGTAGTATTTGACATGCTTATTAATAAATGAAAACTTTAAACGTTTTAGTTTATTACAATATTATTGCTTTTTAGAAAGGTATATTTTATTTTTTTAAAGTATTTGTGACTTGTTAGGGCCTTATCACTTATTACTTGGAGCCACTCCCACCTCTCACCTCAGTAACTTCACATAATAGTTTTCAGTTAAGTAATGTAATGGTTATTTTTCCAAATAATTATAAAGAAGATCCCTGATTAAAGACATTGGTAATATTCTTTTCTTATCTATGGGTAGGTCTCCCAAATTTTAGCAAACACATACATATTTCATCTCTCTTTCTCTACACAAAGAGTTATCGGGTATGATATCTATTAGGCTATTACAAATATGACCCCAATCCTGGAATAGAAAAAGGACCTTAGTGGAAAAACTAGTGAGATGTGAATCAAGTCTGAAATTTAGTTAACAATAAGGTACCAATGTTGGTTTGTTAGTATTGACAATGTACCATGATGACATACAATATAACAGAGGGTGAGAGATAGAAAACTTCTTTGTACATCTTTTAAGTTATTCCAAGAAAAAGTTTATCTAAAAAGTTAGGTACTGTAAGCAGAAAGTTTGAGTCTAGACATGAGTACTTTGAGTTGTATAGTTATCTACTGCTGCATACCAAATAACCCCAAAATGTAGTGGCTTAAAACAACAAACATGTATTATGTCACAATTTCTGTGGGTCAGGAATCTGGGCACATTTTAACTGGGTCCTGTGGCTCAGGGTCTCTCATAGGCTACAGTCAAGGGTTTGGCTGCACTTGCAGTCATCCCCAGGCTGGTTGCAGGGGGATTCATTTTCAAGTTGACTCATGTGGCTCTTGGAAGGCCTCGGGTCCTCATGAGCTACTGTCTGAAGCCATCAATTCCTTGCCAGATGTGCCTCTCCATTGGGCAGATCCCAACGTGGCAGGTGTCTTTCCTTAGAGAGAGAGACAGACAGCACATGCAAAAACATGAAAGAATCACAGTCCATTTGTAACCTAATCTCAAAAGGGACATCCACTTCTGCTGCATTTTATCGGCAAGAAGCAAGTCACTAGGTCCGGCCCATGCTCAAGGGGAGGGGACTATACAGGTCATGAATACCCATAGGTGGGGATCAGTGGGGGCCATCTGAGAGGCGTCTACCAAACGAGCAGCCCCATGATTACATCCACAATGAAGAGAACAGCCCTGATCAAGAGAGAGGCACTGGAATCAGAGCGATCTGGGTTTGTACTCCTACACAAAAACCTTACAGTTACATGATCTTGGACAAATTATTTAATTCTTCTGTTTGTTCTCTCACGTGCAGAAATTTGAATTAATACCTACTTCATGGGACTATTTTGAAAGTTAGATTAAGTGAGGTAATTCATGTAAAATGCGGAGCAAGTGCCTAGCACAAAATAAAAGCTCAGTGGTAGCTGTTACTATTGTCATCATTATTGTTGTTTCTTATCTGATTTAGAGTCACTTGAGCCTGACGCTGAAGAATTGCTGGAGTTCTCAGGCTGAGAAGGAGGAGGAAGATGTGGGCAGAGGGAATATTACACACACGCTTGGAAATGTGCAGGTGCCTGCAGGTCAGCAGCAGCAAGCAGCTGGGTGAGCTCAGAAGCCAGGCCCTAACTGGGGGGGGGGGGGGGGGGGGGGGTGTCTGGAGAAGAGGGTGGCCACCTAGGCAGGGGTGAGACACACGAAAGACAGAGAGGGAGGAAAGTCACGTGTCAGTAGAAGAATAACTGGACAAAACACAAAAGCTGGACTAAAGGTTAAGAGGTGGGGCAAGAAAGCCACCTAGGAGGCTGCTGAGGGTGCAGAGAAAGGGGTGGGTTTTGAAGAAGTTAAGACAGAAGAGAGGCAAGGCTTGGAGAGTGTGGGTGAGGCCGGGGCAGGGGAGGCGGTCAGCTTTAACCACGGCGAGAGCTGGTTTTGGGCAATGAAAATGAGCACAGCTTTGGCATAATAATTGAAAGAGGTTTAGAACAGCAGGTTAAGCTATCTAGTACCCTCTGGAGGCAAGGTTCAAGTACAGCTGCCCCATAGCCTGTTTTGAGTAAGGCGTCCTTGTGGAAGAAGGTTGCAGGGCAAGTGGCTGCTTGGTCCCGACTTGACCAGTTGAAAAGTCACGCAAATTATCTTCCAAATACCCGTGTGCGTGTTGTGACTTATTGGGTGGCCAAGTCTGGTAAAGCTGTCTGAATGAACACGCGATCCTTTCTTTTAAAACTTAAAGGTTTTGTACGAAAAAACTAGAAATATGGAAACAAGGAGTTGTGAAAAATATCTGTGGCTGGAGCTCTAGGTGGGGAAAGTCATCACGTAGCAGGTCTATCTGGAAACAGGGGAGTAAGTAAGGTTACTCAGGGAAAACAGAGTAAGAAAGGAAAAGACAGAGTTCTGGGGAAATAATAACCACAGGACAGAAAAGGAAGCGAAATGGTCTCATTTGATTTGCGTGGCAGACAGAAAGTCCAAGCCCTAGCCCTGAGGTGAAAGGCCTTTCCCGGACAAATTATAAGCAGGAGTGGGGAGAGGCAGGGCGGGTGTGGGAAGGGTAGGAAGGTGGAGGCCTGAGCTTTGGGAAGCAGGACGAGCTGTCACCTGACGTCAGGCTGCGGAGCTGCTCCAGGCCGGAGGGAAAGCGGAAGGACAAGGCCTGGACTTTGCCAAGGTGCCCCTTCCATGCAGCAGGATGGCACGTGGAGGCAGCTGGTGGCGTGGCAGGATGACCTTCGGCTAAATCAGTACCTGGGGCAGAAAGAAGCGGCAGAGGAGCCCTGGGAGGTGGGCGGCTGAGACAGCTCCCTCCCGCGCCTTTTTTTTTTTTTGTGGTACGCGGGCCTCTCACTGTTGTGGACTCTCCCGTTGCGGAGCACAGGCTCCGGACGCGCAGGCTCAGCGGCCATGGCTCACAGGCCCAGCTGCTCTGCAGCATGTGGGATCTTCCCGGACCGGGGCACGAACCCGTGTCCCCTGCATCGGCAGGCGGACTCTCAACCACTGCGCCACCAGGGAAGCCCCCTCCCGCGCCTTTTCACCCCACTGCTAGGACCTAGAAAACCCGGCGTTGTTTTTGGTCTAACAACTTCCTTTCCAGGGTAAGAAGGTAAAATTCAGGAAAGTAGTTCAAGTGTGACCTGGGGCCTTCTTCACCTTGCTTTCCAAACCGAATGGAAACGTTAACTTTGTCGTGTCCTGGACATAGAAACCTAGTCATCCGTGCCATGTTCCCTCCCGCGCCTTGTCAGATTTAGCTTCCAGCCCACCTGAGCCTGGCGTTGCCCTGTAAGAAAAGGGCCTGGCGGACCACGGGATCCACTCTACTCCACGGAGGCAGGGGAGCGTTTGAAGGTGAGGTCTACAAGCTCGCAGTGGGATATACTCCCGCTCTACGCCTTTCAAGTGACCCGAGACATCACTTCACCCACTTTTTCCTAGGTATCCAGTATCAAAACAAATAACCCCACAAATTCTGTGGAATTCCTCTAAAATACAACCATTAGCAATATGCTATTAACCATTTATTAGCATTAAAAACACACGTAATTCAGGGCAATGAAACTCAAAAACTGAAAGAAGAAAAACCACCTTGGTATTTGTTTTCTTGTTTCTTATTCACGGCCCCAAAGGTCACCAATACATTTTCTCCTCTTAATCGGCGGCACGGTGCTCTTCCCCAATCATTATAACCGATTTCAGATGGTGCTAGAAAATTATATTGACTCTGAACACCAAAAGAAATCAGTCATCCTCTAAGGGGTCATAGGAGGATGCGAGGGTTGGGAAGGGCCTAAAGATTAATAAATCCGCCACACACTCAGCCTTTTAACCCATGCACGACGGAGTCTGTATTACAGGAAAAATACTACAGAAGGTTTATTGTACAAATGAGTGTGAAGTTCTAGCAGTGAGACGTCGCATAATTAACCTGTTGTTTGTAACAGCACTGCTCACCGCTGGCGGCAGGGAGCTGGGCGGGGTGGGGGGTGGGGTGACGGCGGGGAGGATGGATCAGCTGCAGCGGCAGCGCCAGGTGGGCTCCCCTCACCGGCTGGTCTTTGCTTTCAAAGTCTTCAGGGCTGGTCCCATTCGTTCCTTTTGCCGCTGGCAGCGCAGCTGGCCTCCCCCAAGAACACTGATTTCAAATGGTGCTAGACAATCACTATTTAAATCTAAACCACCATGTGAAACCAGCTTCCTGAAGAAGCTTTAGGATCTGTTCTTCCTTCAGGGTGAATAAATAAGACAACCTAGAAAGGAAAAGGTTGAAGCTCCGCTGTCAGGTATTTACTTTGTGGTCTAAATCGAGCTTTAGCAAATCTCTGTACATGTGCTGCTCTCACCAAATCTGATGCGGGGCGGGGTGTGTGTGTGTGTGCGTGTGCGTGTGCCTGTGACTCTTTATTCTTGAGCTGCCCAGATCAGAGTGCCCAGGTGCAGGATAAGTCAAAGTGCTACAACATACATGTAAATGGTACCAAGTAAGCAGGCGCTCTGGTACGCGTTCAAGAAAACGCTTCCCTAAACCTGGTGCCTTCGTTTGAAGATAATTTTGTTTGATTCAAAGGATGACTATGATTTGGGGGTCTAAGGAGGACAATGGAATAGCTCAGAGGTAAAGTAATATATTGATGCTAATGAGATCCTAATGTTTTTTCCAGAATGGAATTCCTTAGATTGCACCTATGAGTAAAGGATTTTTGTTGGCTTTACTTAAGATTCTGCTCCCCTCCACTCACTGCACTCCCTTCTCCTTAAATTACTTTTTGCTGCAGTTCTTTCCTCCTTCCCATCATGGTTCTTGATATCATTTTATTAGGAAGCCTACTGCCGTTCCCTTCAGGGTTCTAGGGATTCAAGAAGATACTTACTGTATCTGGGACACCTAACTAAAGAGATGTGCATTCTTTTTTTTTTAATGGTTATGAAAAATTCCACACATACATTAACTTTGAATGACAATAAATGTATTCCTAAATTTCTTCCACCTAAATTCAATAACTGTTCATTTTTGCCACTTTTGCTTTAGTGATGTTATCTACATGTACAACATATGCATACTTTTTGCTGAATCATTTGAAAGTAAATCAGCAACCATCCTGACATTGTTTTCCTAACTTCTTGAGCAGGTCTAAAAAAATAAGGCCATTCTTCTATGTTGTTACAATATCTTATTCATACCTAAGAAAATTAACAATTTCTTAGCATCATCTAACATGTAGCCTATATCCAATTTTTCCCACTTTCTCCAAAAAAATTTCTTTTGTGGCTTTGTTGGCTTGTTTTCAACCCCAAATCCCATTGAGGTTCACTCACTAAGACTCTTTGGTTTCTTTTAACCTAAAACATTTCCCCACCCTTTTTTGGTTTTATCATGATAGCGTCACCTTGTGAGAATGGTTCTACTCTTGGCTGTACTGTTCACTTATTCTGCTTTCTTTGCTTAAATAAATTAACAGAAACTTAGCTTTTCTTTTTAACTTTCCTCATACATCAAATGACTGTGGGAAGAACAGCCAATTACAATGTGCCTGTGGTTGAGGATTTCAGGTGGGTTCAGCAGGATGTTAATATAAGCCAGGAGGAACAGAGGCTTCAGCTCAGGTCTGATTCCCATTTTTACCCCTGACAGGCTTGGCCACTTACCCCTCAATAGGAGATCCCAACGCAGACTCACCCTTCACAATGGAAAAGCATCACTGCACGTGCCTACCACTACTAGGCTGGTTTTTCCATCTCTTTAAATAAGGAAATAGCACACTATGGGCTGCAGCAGCAATCATTGCTGGGTAGCAATCACTAACTTCATCCAAGTAGCTCACTAACTGCAAAGAAATGCACATATTTTGTCAAGTGACAGGCAGTTAAATATTTCAACTGAATAGTAAATTCAAGCATTTAAAATTGAAAAAGTGCCAAGAATCACTGGCACTCTCAAATAACTATTTCACGAATTTTGTGATTAATTTAGGGGTCCCCTGTATCCTTCTGGATATGCTATTGTGATTGATAATAACAATGACTGAAGTATGCAAGATGCAGCCAGATTGTTCTCATTAGTTAAAAAATTCAAAACCCAGAACTAAAAGGTCTGCTTACTTTTTACAAATGACTAGTTACAGCTTTTGCTTACTGCCACTTAGAAGTTTTTTTGTTTTGTTGTTGTTTTTGTTTGTTTCCCTGAAGAGTGAAGTTCTTCCTTTTACTTATGACTGATAAGATCATACATATCTTATACATCAAATATATGTCACACCCGCGCATGCACATATATGCGTGCACACACACACACACACACACACACACACACACATATATACAACTATACCGTTCTGTTACCTGAGCAGAAACAAAGAGATATGGTAAGTTTTCTGTATTATCCTTTAAGTATGTTTTTCAAAAAATTCAGAAGAACGAAGGTGGATATATTCTTTCCCATGTATGTCTCTTCACACGAGGAGGCATTTTCAGCAGACAAAGAGTAATTACTAGCACAGGGATCAGTCACGTAGTATACTTCTCTGAAGTCTGTAAGCCCTTGGGGGGAAACTGAGGTATTTAGTTGGTGACTGTGAAATGACTTAAACAAAATACAGTGAAGCAGAGATCTTGAGTTGGGCCTCTGTTTGTGTTTAATCGTCCGGCAAGAGGTCGGTTTCCTGCAAAGCGGTCTGCGTGGGCAGACTGGCTATCAAATTAACACAGAGAAAAAAAATCCCATTGTTCATTAGTAGGGAAGTGAAAAAGAAAAAAACAGTTGATAAATTAACAGGGGCTCGTTCATTCTCTTTCCGGGACTTACATAGGTAAACAGGATGACAGCACGTGGTATCTGCTTACTTTTTTTTTTTTTTTTTTTTGCGGTACGCGGGCCTCTCACTGTTGTGGCCTCTCCCGTTGCGGAGCACAGGCTCCGGACGCGCAGGCTCAGCGGCCATGGCTCACGGGCCCAGCCGCTCCGCGGCACGTGGGATCTTCCCAGACGGGGGCACGAACCCGCGTCCCCCACATCGGCAGGCGTACTCTCAACCACTGCGCCACCAGGGAAGCCCTCTGCTTACTTTGTTGAGTCTTTCGGTGACAGTCAACTGCAAGGAAAGATCTTACTCAGTAAACATCAGCATGTTTCCACTCCTCCCCATCCTCCAACCTCCAACAATCAACCTGATTGTTCTGTATTTTCAGGGCAGGAGACGGCAGGGCTGAACTTCTGTAACTCAGGGTGTCTCTATTTTAACCATTGACAGTTTTAAGGTACTGCATCGTTTGAAAGGAATGTTATTTTTTAACAACTCTTTCTTACACACAGAACACACACTTAACATTGTTAAACTCTCCACCTCCACATTAAAGTGCTCACCTTTCAAGAACAAAATCCCTCCTTGGTGTCTCTCAGCACAGGGGCTACAAGAATGTGTTTCTATTTCAAAATCCCACCTGCGATTCCTTACTTCATGCTGTTCTGGAGCAAGCTGCCATTCTTTGTTTTTTTTTTTTTCTTCCAGATCTGATAGGAAAGTTAGAGCCTGAAATGTGAATCAATAAGCCACACCGGTAACTCCTGTGTGGCAAAAGCGGAACAGTGGAAACACGTTGTCTTTCCTTGAAGTGAAATGCCAGTCTGTTCTTGCACGAGCAAACTGGATTAAGATAACGTCCCCTGGGGCGTGAGGATATTTCACAAGGAGACAGTATCTATGACGCGTCTCTAAAGAAGGTAGCTTCAGAACGTTACAGACTTCAGGATACAAGAGTCCTAACCCAAATATCCAGGCCAGACTAAAGATGCAACTGTTATCGGTTGGAAGGTGCTGGATCGTACGGTGGGGAGTTAGTTCTCTGTTGACTTACGTGCCTTTAATGAATACTTTCTTACAGGAAGCAGATAAATAAGTAGCGCAGGATCCGGAGTTCTGGCTCCAAGCTGAAGTTCTGGCTGTGCTGCTGACTAGCTGTGGGATCTTGGGCAATCATTTAATTTTGCCGAGCCTCAGCATGCCGATCTAGAGAACGGAGATACAAATTCCTATCCTGCACTGGTTCTTAGAGGCATATGGAATTCCGTGTACGGCAACAACTGTAATTTTTAAAAAAGCACTACACACAAACATTGTTTTATTAGATGGATCAGGACGCTGCAGTGCCGTTTCAGAGTGAAGGCCGACATGAACTGCGGAGCGGATGGGAAGGTACTCTGATAAATAATAACAGCTTCCATTTTTGGAAGACTTACTCTGTGCCAGACGCTGTGCTACGTGCCTTCTATGCATTTTCTCATCATTCACAACCACCTACAAGGCTAGTGGCGTTACTTCCATTTTTCAGGTGAAGGAACAGAGACATAGCGAGGGTACAGCACTTGCTCTTGGTCACAAAGTTTAGGAATGGCAAGACCAGGATTCAGACTCCACTCCGCTTGATTCCAGGCCCAGGCTCTTACTCACCATTCTTTGCTGCTTGGTGCTTTATAGATACTGTAACGGCCAATCTTCACATGGCCATGTGGACCTCTGAACATAAACGGGCTCTGAGGTGCAGGGCTTCGTCAATAAGCACGTGAGCAAACCACTGAAACCAGCTTTGGTCTCGAACAGGAGAAGCGGCACCTAACAACCAAGAGGAAGGAGAAAACTTGGAAACCGGTAGGATTTGGCCCCAGACCCTCCGCCACACTCCGACTTGGCGGCGTGACCATAAGCAAGTCACATCGTCTCTAAAGCCTTGTTCTCCTACTAGTCTTAAGCAAGCTCAAGCCTTTGTAAGTCCAGCAGCCCCCTCCCGCATGGGATCGTGGCAGTGCTAAAACACCGTCTCCAAGTACAGCCCGCCAGCTCGTCCTCCAAAGCTGCCCGTTTCTATGGGGCAGTTTGGTGGGATGGTCCAACGCAGACTTCTGGGGCTGGAACGTCAAGTTCTGGAACTCGCTCCCCGCACAGACTGGGGGAAGTTACTTGACTCTGTGCCTCGGTCTCCTCATCTGTGAAATCAGGGTAATAACAAGACCTACCACGTAAGGTTGTTGTGAGAATTAAGACAGAGAAGGAGAAGCAAGTGGAACTAGAAATAGCACATGTACACATTCAATAAATGACGGTTACAATGATAAAAATAAGATATCGGTTTTCCTTCAGCCTGTTATAAGCAGAGATGTGGCTAAGAGATCTGTCACGGCTCCCAAACGGAAGGGCTCCCGGATCCCGCGCCCACACCCTGAGCTGTACGGGGCACATTCCACAGTCGCTAACCACAGAGGAGTCTGATGAATACTAAACCCTGCAAAGATGCCCTCAGATCTACAAATGGCATCTCCAACTGAATGGACCAAAGTGAGTGGTTTTAGTATTTTCTGCCTTCTCCTCTTCCCATTCTGAGACCTGAATATGGGATCCATACCCTTGATTTTGAGCAGAAGTTCGTGTTACAGACTTTTTCTGATAGTAAATTGGAAGTTGAGTGTTTTAGAGAAAAAAAACCGAGATCAAACACTGATGACCGCCTAAAAAAAACTTACTGGGGGATCCTCCAGGAACAAAATAAAACAAAGCTCCCGTGAGACTGAGTTTTGAGCGCAAGCCTCTACTTACATAGGGTGTCAAAGAAATCTGTAGACAGATATTTTCCAGGCACAGAATTCCTCAGGGGGCATTTGTTCAGAAGACCAGCACCTGGAATTTAAAAGACAGTATATGAGCCCTTAGGAAACATCCCAGAGTTGACAGAGGAAACAAAGTCAGTTTTTTCGCTCGTTACTCCACCAGTGTGATAAAGAGATGAATTTTTTAGAAGGAAAAAGGAGCACCTTCTCTTTCCTGCTTAAGACACACAGGCTGGGAAAGTTCCTGCCCAGCGAGTGGCACACGCCTCCTCAAGCTGGAGTTCTCTCTGTGTGAAGCCGGTGTGGCTGTGTGCATTTCACAGCCCCTCAAAGTGTGTTCAGCTAGACGTCTTATGAAATAAAGCACTGTATGGACCCTATACCTCCAGTCACGGAGAAAGGCATGAAAGCAGCCTGCACACGAGGCTTCTATTTCCCAAACTGGTTTTGCAACCTCCTGCTGCAGCAGCAAAGACTCCAGAGGGCCAGCAGAGGGCAGCACGAGTCTGTAAATTTGCCCTTTTCCTGCTTGGGAATCAGGCGGAGGACAATCTAGAAAAGGATCCGGGTGACTCTCTCCTATGTGGTCTAACTTTAAAGGTGGAAAGCACCTTTCACCACATCACAGGAGCGGGAGCCCACGTCGTCGAGGTCTTCGTTCCTGAAAACTGGTTGTTCGAGGGAACGCTCGAGTCTTCCGCCCACGGGGCCTGCCCAGCTCCTGGGAGGGCTTCGGAGCAGCTCCAAAGGTTTCTTAGGGAGGCCTGGCTCTCAAACGCTCACGTTTCTGCCAGCGAGAGGCTGAGTGACTCAGCAGGCCATGCAGGAAAGTCTGTCCTGTCAAGTGACTGCCTATTGAAATGTCTAAGTTAATGATTACAACCCCTCGGAGGAGGAACTTCAACACCGCCAAGGCCAGAGAGCAGGCTTGCTCATCAGCGGACGCGTCGGACCTGGTTCACAGGTGTGACCTTTCAGCCGAGTGCTACTGAGCGGGACTGTGCTCAGGCGCTTCAAGATGCCGTCAAAACAGGGACGTACTATGTTAGGAAGATTCTTCAGAGTTGGGATTGAAATTCAAGAGGATCTTCACCAGTAAGAGAAACGGTTGAGAAAAGCAACAGGTATATTCAGTACTGTCTTACAACAGAAAAATCAATCTAAAAAAAAAATCAAGCAAGTGGAGAAGTACACATGGGAAGGAAGATCTATCAGGGTAAACACACATAATTCAAGCCGACGTGGAGTCACACACAATTCTGGAATATTTAAACAACGTTATAAAATGATAGCGTGTTTCCAAAATTGTCTGATCATAAAAATGAGGATAGGACCCAAGTCAGAGAGGAGCTCTTTCCCTTTTTGACAATGGCTGAGACGTGCATCAGACTGTGGGAAATGCCAGTCTGCTATTTTCTGGGAGCTTTTCAGTCTTTGGAAAAGTATTTGGAATAGTTCACTTAAGCTGCTGGGAAGTCCTCCTTCAATTAACCTTTTCTTGTAAAAGCATGTGATAAAGCCTAATTCTGCACTATGCTTCTTCCGTCCTTGCTGTCACTTCTCTGAGGAACTTGGGACCTGTGCCTGCAGCCTCTTAAGACTTAGATGCACGGACGTCATCTGCAGTTGGGGAGACCAGAGCACAAAAAGGTTTGGTCAAGAAAACTGTATGAGTTGGTGCTAAGGTTTCTTAACTATGAGGATATAAGCTTGACAGAGGCATTTTCAGCTTCCCATAACTTCTCTGCCCTTCTCCCTTCCCAGGAGCACTGGAAGTCTGTGCCTTCTACAGTTGCTCTCATCTAAGTATGGTGCTGAGGCTTGTACCGAGCCCATCACCAAAGGGGAGAGCGAGAGCCAGTGAGCACGCTTCACTAACGGGATTCCTGCTGCTTTCTTGGCAGGGGCTGTCAGGGGTCAACCTACACTCTCCACTGACAGCCCCCTGTCACAGAGCCCCCAAAGGTGGTCTTCTTAGGTGCTCAGCGGAGGTGCTCAGCGGTCACCCTTTTGAACTTTTAAGGTGTTAGAAGCTGACCTCTGTCAATCCCTGCTTAGAATCAACCTGCCAATGAGCATCTTTCCCTTATCTCTGACTTTCCTCATGAGCACTAGCTTATCTGAGGTTAGTACTTATGCACTCTGCCTTTTTACCCTCAAGTACTATTAAGCAACCCCCCGTTTAATGGCCCATTTAACTGGGAACAGAGAGACGAGCAGCATAAGCTTTGAGATCAGAAAGACCAGGAATCAGATTTTCCCTCTGTCACTTGTTACACAGCTTGGACACACTGTTTAACCCTTTTGAGCTTTAGTTTCTTTACTTATAAAGTGAAAATAATAATGTTAATTCTCAGAGTTGTGAAAATATAACTAACTCAAATAAGACACACGGTAGGTACACAGACCTTCAATAAATGTCAACTAACCCCATCACCCCCAAGTTTCCCCAAGAGGGGATGGCTCATCTAACATTCTGGATAACAGTTCCTAAGGCATTATAATCAATATGTTAAAGTTGGTGTGAAAGACTGAAATAATATTGGCCATCAGTACACAGAACCTGTGGGGCTGGGGGCTTCTCTGGCGGGAAAGGGTAGCACATAAGCCAAGGGATGTTGCAGCAAGGAGTCAAGAGTCCAAGAAAAGAGAAGACAGATACAATCTGAAACTGGGATGAGGATATTCTAACCATGTCCCGCCATCTATTCACGCATCACGGATTCACCGAGATTGCAACGTAGCAGGAGCTGAATGAGGCTCAGAGGACACGAGAGCAAGCAAGGCAGGTGAGTCCAGTGTAAGTAAACAAATAAACAGATAACGATGGGATGGAACAAGGGCTCCACAGGAAAACGGCTTGTATGGGGGCAAATTTAGGGCCACGTCCATCCGAGGGAGGGGCTGGGACAGTCATGTCTTTCATTGAGGTTGATTAACAACAGCAGTGCTACAGAGCCACGAGTCACTTCTCAGTACTAATGATAAAGACAGGTGCTTCAAAATCAATCAGCAGGACCTCACTGATTGCCTCCTAAGAGCCCGGCACTGGGCTGGACACTAGAAAACCAGGTAAGGAGATGATGCCGATGCACTTGCACACGACCTTACAATCTAACTGTGGAATGACGTCTAACACACAGAACAGGTAAGTTGCTGCAGGGTGCATGCAGAGGACAGCACAGCAGTCATTTAGGGCTGGGTGAGTGTGGGGCTGGCCGGGGGGGGGGGGGGGGGGGGGGGCGTTCGAAGAGGAAAGGGGCCTGAGCTGGGCTCCACAGGTGTGACATGGGCAGGTGGAAGAACGGGGGGTTTCTGGGAGGGTATGCCTAGCATTGTTAAACGTAGCAGGCAGGTGAAATCAGTGAGAACGGGGAAATGCCACTGCATTTGGGGCCTTTGGGAAATTAGACTGCCAGGGATTTGAGGCAACGCAGGACTGCAGTCAGGGTGCGTGTGTGTGTGTGTGTGTGTGTGTGTGAGCGTGAGCTCACGTATGTATTCCTCACGCGCGCACACTCACACAGTAGTGAAAGTTAACTGAGATCTGAGGTGGCAGGAGATGAGAAAACACATGAAATTTATGAAGAACAGAAGAAACAGATGTTTGCTGGATGGGAAGCACTATGCTGGAGACACAAAGTGAACAAGACAGGGCGCCAGTCCTCACGGCCTCAGCAAGCTAGCAGGCGTCCAGACAAGCAGGCAGTGGGTTAGGTTCTAGGACAGGGGAAACTCTAGGGGCTATGGGGCCCACAGGTGAGGCACCAGATTTTGGGGTCAGGATAATAAGCTTTCCCAGGGCCTCCTAGCTTCCTCCACGTCCACAGAGGGGTGGGCAAGAATATACTGGGGTGGTCGGTTCCTCCTGGGTTCCCCAGAGAGACTGGGAGCCCCTTTCTCAGGATGCCTTGATGAATAGGGTATACGGGTACCCCTGTCTGTGGGGAATGCAGGCATCTGGGGCGCTGGGTTACATCAGCTGGAGATGCTGCCCTCTGCAGGTGCGCAGGACGCTCGGGGAGGGGCAGCTCCACACTCTCCGCCCCAGTCCCTTCGTCTCTAGAGGCCCAAGGCGCCTTCGAGTCCCATGAGAATACAAAAAACCTTAAGGAGAACCCCGTGCGGCTTTCTATTCCGTTTCTCCAGCTTACCATGTAAGTTTCTGCTAGGAAAACTTTACCCACGGCTTAAATTTGAAACATTTGCTGGATTATAATTTTTTAAGCCCATACAAATAAAGCCAGTATTTAAAAAATCCGAGGCAGACGTAAGTTAAACCACCGCCCAGGCCTTCCCTGGGGCCAGCTCTGTGTGCAGCACATGGAGGGATGGCCCAGCGCCCTGGAGCGCGATGCCCGGGAAAGCTGGCAGGGACACGGCCCAACGCTTCTTCCCGCCTCTTTTTAAAATAAATTGTTTACCTTAAGGATGAAGACAATATAGGTGATGGGGAGGAAAACGTTGTTATTCGTCCCGTAAAATCATGCTCAGAAGCTAAGAAGCTAAACACAAGCTGACTGCCCTCCGCCCTGTCTCCCAGGGCTGGGAGGACGGAAGGTGTAACTTACTGTTACTGGCACTGCGGGACAGCTCCTCCCACGAAAATATCTTGTCGGGCATGCTTCATTGATACTTCTGACATGTTTAGTTAACGAAAGCATCGCGAGGTTAACACAACAAAGCGAGCCGTAACAGCTGCCTCCGTGCCACCTGAAAGGACCCTGAGGCACTTGCCCCTTGCCCGCCCCGCCCCCCCTCCCCCACCACCACCGAGGCCTTGGGTGGGAAACTTCCTTTGACTGGGTTTTCCTCCTCAGATGAGTAACTCCATCCATCTCTTGGTTCAGGGTGTTGTCCTTATACAAAGACAGGTGACATCGTCCTCCTAGGGGATCAGGGAAGCCGCTGGCAGAGAGCTAGGGACCTGGCATGTCCTTCTCTGCAGATCTTGTGGACACAGAAGAAGTGGGGGGGGGGTGTCGGAGGACATGGTGGTGCGTGGGCCCAGCAGGGGTCACTGGTTCACGCCGGGGCTCACGGGGAACCGAGTCCTTTCCCGTGGGCTTCTCGAGGCCCGGCCTGCAGTCCTTGGCCAAGCAGGAAGGGTGAGTCACTGCTCCTCCAGCGGCGGCTTCTCTGCCCCGTCTCCACCGCCCTTCACTCTATTCCCAGGAGACACGTGCAAGCTTCTAGAGCATCTTCTAAGCATGACATTCACTCAGTGCCCCGAGGAGCACAGTGTGCTCTCAGAACATTGCTCAATTCTGTCTCCTGTGGGAAGGAGTCGACGTTTGTTTTATTAAGAACTAGCGTGAAATAAGCTAATTCTCATCCAAAAAAAAGAAAATGAGAGAGAGGGGTCTATCAAGTCTCCCATTTCGGCACATAGATAGAAATGCTATTATTCTTATTTCTGGAAGCCCAGGAGCTAATAAATTCACCAGGCTGACAAAGGAGGCTGGGCGGAAGCTGTCTACACAAGTAACGGATTTGTTTCATTCTGTACAGATGAGGTTCTCCTTTCTGGCCTAAGCCATTTTCTAAGCATCGTCCAAGGGCAGCAGCTTCTCCCGCCAGGCTGGGGCAGGAGCTGTGTGGTCAGAGGAGGGCAGCCCGGCTCCCACCGGCCTCTGCTCCCCGCACCGTGACCTCTGGCCGACCACGGCCCCTGCTTCAGTCTCATCTCTGAAACAAGCAGCTTGTCTGTGACAGTTTCCCCTGTGCTCTAAAATGATTCTAAGATGTGACATGAGGTGTGAGGCTGGTCTCCACTCTGGCCTGCTCCTAAGGGGCTTCAGTCGTAAGCCCATGAGTGGAAAGTGGCCCTGCCAAGAGAGAGACGTTGTGAATCACTCAAAACCATGAAGAACGTTGGTTGGCTCTGACTTCAGAAGGGCAGGATGAACAAATCCATGCCCGGCGGGCACCTGCTGACTGGCTGTCTCTGCCTTTTTAACCCCTCAGGGCCCGAGTGCTTCTCAAGAGCCTTCTGACGCTCTGATGCTTCAACGCTGTCAGGCTGGTACCCTTTGCCGGTTTCCGTACAGGCGGGCATGCCGAGTCCAGGGAGAGTGCTCATTATCTTTCTGTATGGTCACTGGGATTGGCTTTTTTGCAACTTCTACTCCCAAAGCAGATTAGTTCTCCCTCCCAGCACAGGTCAAAAAACAAAGAATAGAGCTGCCCTCCTTTTAAAATCCTCTCTCCAAACTGCACGCCCAAATCCAGGGAGTCTAGAGATTCTCTCGACTGGAATGGATTCTAGAATCAACTGACCTCTAACTTCCAAATGCATTTCAATTTGGCCTTTATTGATCTGAGACCATAAAGGTTGTAGGAATCAGGATATGGCTCTGGTTGCTGGTAGAAGCTGCATTAATTCTTCCTGCCTTCGAGAAACTGGGAACACTTTGGACCGTCCATAGTTTTGTGTGGCTCATGGAAAGTAAACAAGATGATAACAGAAAAAACCCAACTTCCTGGTCACAGCTCACAGCATCTTTGGCAACTAAGTAGTGAGTTCCCCGGCCCTGCTGAAAACTGCCCCAGGGTGGTCAGAGCATGTGAAAAAACCCAGCGCTCAAGACCATTTGCCCAAGAAAATGACTGGGGTTTTTGCCTTCAGGGACACTTCAGCTGCAGAGAATAGCTGGGCACACGATGTGTGAAGTTTAAAAAAAAAAATGAAGCTTTTTTTTTTTTTTTTTTAAGTTCAAGAATTGCATACTCAAAAAGCAAGAGACGTGATGCCGTTTTCTCCGATTCTGAAAGCTCACAGTGGCCACAGCACAGTTAACCACACAGAGCATTCGCATTCAGGCAACTGTCTGATTAATTGTCACCAGACTTGTTACGGCCTTATAGGAACTGAATAAGCTGGGAGTATGTCCTAAGAGCTATTCAGTTGTGAAAATGTAGAGAGCCTTCTGTTTTGTCTTCTGTAAAATCTAATCAGCTAAAATGACGACTTGGTGATCAGACTTGCGATTCTTTTGCTACTTGAAAAATGCTTATTTTGCCAGGCAAGGAGACACTTAACTTGTTTTTTTAGACTGAGGTCATCTCTATTCACTGGTGTAGTAAACAAGCCAGACTTAAACAAAACAAAACAACAACAACAACAAAAAAAAACCCTCCTTTCAAGAACAACACTCCATTTTTATCTTCTCTGGGATGAACTAAAAGCACCATAATTTTTTAAAAACAACAGCCATGAGAGTATCTATGAATGATAAAGAAAAACTTAAAAAAACCCTAAACCTCATTTGCTCATTTCCGAGAATATTGACAGCTTAAGGTATCTCTTCATATCATTTTATTCCTTAAGCTCTCTTAACTTACAAGTCCTAACAGAATCTTAAACCATCGTTTTAAAATCCTCTTCATTCCATTCTTAAAGATACCCGTAAATGGATAATTTGGGTATGTTCAAATAAAACCACCACGGCCCGTACGTATAGTTGTGAAAAAAACTCTTCGTATTTTGCCAAAGATACCAGCTAGAAACTACCATTAGGACAGTTTCCTTTTTGGTCTTCAATTGCCTTTATTTCACTTTCCTATCAGCTCGGTGACACTCTAGATGCATAAAGCTTTCTCCGCAGCTCTGGCGGTGCCCTGAGAGCCTTGCAGAGCCGGGTGAAGTGGAGAGCTCCCGGTTTGCCAGGGCACGGTTCCCAGGGCGGTGACTCAGCTCTGGAGGCCACCTGCTGCAGGGGTGCTGCCACTCTCCGGGTCATTGCCAGTCACGAGGGTAGAAGGACAGGACAGAGCTGAATGGACCCAAAGAGTCAACAGCTCAGAGCCAGGTCAAGGGCAGCGTCAGAAGGAAAACCTTTGTTTATAGAAAGTCCAGCCTTTCCAGGTGAGGCTCTGCGTAGCAGAGGGGCTTCACACCTGGAAGCTAAGCATCTTGGTCACCACCTGGGCCTCTGGCTGCGGTACAGAATGAAGGCAGGGCCACAGGGCAGCTCCCACTTTCAACACCACTTTGATCAAGTCACCATGGTTTTCAAAAGTAACAAAGGGCGTCCGCTGCCAGCAAGATAGCCCAGTGCTTTTGAGGTCTTTCCTCCACCTAAGTCCAAACTTCCTCCAGGGCATTCTCTCGACTTCCTTTAGGTAAACCCTCTGCTCCAACTAAAATCGGCTGCCTCCACCGCCCCACTCTGCGGGGCTCCCTCCCTCTGGTCTGTTTTTCTGTTTTGAGAGGCCGGTTGGGTTGCCAGCAGCCACAGACACTGAGCTACTCCACCCGGGATCCTTCTCATTCCTTGCCCGTTTTAGGTGTACAAAACCGCTAAGGTTCAGTTCAATATTCCCTTCTCGCTCTACGGAGCCTCCCTGGACCACTCGGGCACGTCACCCTCTCCTGCACTCACGTCTTAACGGTGCAAAGCCAACCGATGTTTACTCAGTCCCTCCAATGTGCTAAGTCCTTTCAGTCAATGACAAACACTTAAGGGACATGTGCTCCACGTCAGACAGCATGTCAGGTGCTCCGAGTATGAAGGGAAAAGACACTGTCCCTGTGGCAGGAGTTTACATCCCTCGCAGGACAGAAGTACGCGAGCATCGCCGCCTAGCCCGTGAAAGGAGCTCTGCCTGCAGACTCAGCAGGCTTTACGGAGGAACTCTAGGCTGAATTTTAAAGGAAAAGGAAGGTTTTAACGGAGGGACAAGGTTGGACAAGGAAGGAAGGTGGGCGCTACAGAAGTAAGACGGCGAGTTCACTTCGGTATCTCTGCAGCTTTGGGTTGAAGGGTTGGGGGGCACACGGGGCTGGGAGGTGGGCCGGGGCCTGGGCATGTGGGGCTTTGCACTGCCCGAGTACCTACATTGTATGAGGTGGATCAACAGGGTGTGAGAGAGGCGGACGGCAGGGCTGGCTGGGGTCAGGAGTGCTGAAGGGCTGAGGCACTTGGACATACATTATCTGGCTCAATCCCCACCACATTCTTGAGCTCCTTGCTTGGCAATTAATCACACACGGCCTTGTGACACGTTCACATCTGCTATCTCGTTCCCTAACGTGGCCTGCATGCTCTGTCTTCTCCCCAGCTAGACGCTCAGCTCCTTGCAGGCACAGAACAATGCCTTCTCTCTGCTGGCCCACAGTGGCCAGCACAGTGCCTCATACCCACAGACGGTCAGAAACACATGCCATTTTTCTTTTCCTTCCCTGTTCTTTTTTTAAAAATCGAAGTACAGTTGATTTAACACAGGTCTTAATTGACACTTCAGGATGTGCTCTTGCCGCCTGTCAAATAAGTAATTAAGTCCATCAGCAAATAATTCTTGAGACCTAGACTCTGGACGGTACTTAGGGCACATATCAAAAAGGTGTGCAATACAGGCGGGTGGGTCCACAGAAGCATTCTGAGAGGAGCAGGAGGGCGGGCTGGAAGGAGGGCTTAGCTGGCCAGCTCCACGTCGTGATGGACTTCTCTTCGCCCGCACTGACTGGCTGTGCCTTCACTCTTGGGCCTGGAGCTTAGCTTAGTTCTTTCCCGAGCTCCATCACGCCCAAGAGGAATCAGTCGGTGATCTGGGTCTTCGCCTGCTTTTATCCTGTCTCCCTTTATTCCCTCTATAGTGGTGAGCAACAGTGATATGCCAGACACTGTGACACAGAGAAAAAAAGTCTCCCCTTTCAGGTAGCTTATGTCTTGCGGGAGGGGAAGAAAAGCACTTGGTTATAATGCGGTGTGCTCACGTTTTCTCCCTCCCCCGCCCCTTATTACATTACATCACATTATCTAATGTAATCCAGAGGGCTCCCTGGAGGAGGTGATACCTGAGACGACTCCTAAGAATGCACAGGTGTCAGCAGATGAATGGATGAGGAAAAGAGAGGAACACGGGCAGAGACGCGGTCCAGGGCAGAGAAGCGGGCCTCAGGGATCTTCTGAGAGAGGCACTGGAACCTGGAAAAGGAGGAGCTATTAAAGGGCTCTGAGTAAGAGAAAGACAAGCAGATTTGCATTTTAAAAAGATCAGCTGGGAGGCCAGTGGAAGAACTTATTGGAAAGTAGTGACCTTGGAGTCCAAAGAGGGCAAAGTACGGATCAGAAAGATAACAAAGCAGAATGGTTAAGCCCTGGATATGGAGTGACACGTGGAGAGAGAGAGTGACCGAGAAAAGTCTTTTAAAAAAGACCTTTAAAATGACTGCATTTCAGAGAGCCTCCAGCAACAGGTTACACACGCACTGTTGATGCTGGCCACAAGGGGGCAGCCTCACACAGCCATTCCATGGCCAGACCCTCCAGGATGTAGGGAGAGAGATTTCCAGGTTTTTTGTGCAGAAAACTGGGAGCGCTTGGTTTTAACCACCAGAAGTGGCTAGCCTTTTCTAGGCCTTTTGGACTAACAATTTTGAGTGATGAAGAATATCTACCATTCTCAGCTTAGTTCCTTGTAAAGTCGATTTAAGACACTGTTATCTATTCAGGGTGGTTCTCTCCTTACCCAGAGATCTGACAAAACTTCAGGTTTGTGACTTACAGGCAATCAGCACAACTTCATCTGCCCTCGACCTGGCTTCCTCTTCCCGGATTGCTCACCTCTTCAGCTCCCCCCTTGGATTCACAGATGCCCCTCGCCAATCCCCAAGGGAGTCCTGGACTCTCCTACCCAGGCAGCCTTTAAAGATGTAATTCCTGGTGGAGGCTGGATGGAACCACCCAAACTTAAGAGAACGGGGTTCTCCACCACATAGGGCGAAGCCACCAAGTAAATTCTGGAAAGGAGACACAAGCTCTCTGAACTTGCCCCATAAACATAACTTTTCTCCCACTGAGAACCTCTGTAGAAAGCATGGAGTATCAGGTGGAGAGGTGTGAGCTGCATGAAAGCTGGTGGTCTTGTCTCTCACTGGGCTATCTGAAGGGTAGCCAGCCAAGCCCTCAGAGAAGTGTGTCGGGCGTTTGAAAATGTAGACTGAGAAGGAAAAGTTTTCTGTAAGTTTTCACCAAAGAGAACCAGCTAGTAAAGAGCTTGGCCCCATGACCCAGTCTGACAATGATCCTTGAAACATGCTGCCGGGACCTTGACAGGCCCAGGGGCACCGTCCCCAGGTCAGCAACACTGCCCACCTGAGGCCCCGTGTCCCCCCGCACAGTTATCTGTGGGGGCTGCTGGAGCCTGTGCTCTGCGTGGGGCTGAGCCTTTCCTGGGGAGGCAAGGGCTGCTGTGTAAGCAGCCGGGGAGGAAGGCAGGCACAGAGAGGGTGCCAAGACCCCAGCCCAGGGCCCCCTCAGGCTTCCTGGGTTGTCACTTGCTCTGACTGGCTCTCGTGACCACGCAGGTCCATTTGCCTGAAGAGGTAGGAGAAAGTGACAGAGACTCCATCACTGGAACCAGCGTTTGTGATCCTTCCCAAGAAAGGCAAACCACCTTGCAGGCACTGCACACACTTTAACCCATTCAGGCCTCACAGCAGCCTGTGAGGTGGGTACTACTGCCATTTGACAGACTAGGAAACTGAGGCACCAAGACATTAAGCAACGTTAACGTGCCCAGAGTCACACAGCCAGCAAGTGGCAGAAGTGGGTTGCAGACCCAGGTGGCCTGACTTCAGGGCCCGTAGGTTATATCCTGTCTCATCAACAGGGAGAGGGAGAGGCCCGGGAACCTCCCAGGGTCACTGGTGCTCACGGGCTGGCATGGGTATTGGGGAGGGGGCGGGAATTGGATGGAAGAGACAGGGATCCGGCCTCCTAATCCCACCCAGTGCTTCCTCCACACAGTACGTGGTGCCTTCTATGCTCTTACTGGCATCACTTGCTCAGAGGGCCAGAGAGACGGACCGGCCCTCAATCAAAACAGCGACCAGCCAAGCAGAAGTTTACCAAAGAGGCAAAAACCCTTGTATGGAAATTGACCTACACTTTTCTTACTACAGACAGAAGCCCTCCAGCTTGCAAAAGTGATTCTAGAGACAGCTCGTATATTCCAGACAGGTTCCCTTCCTTTTATCACTTTTCGCAAGTTGTACTTGGCTTATAACCTCACTGAAGTTTTCAATTGATTTACCATCGCTGGTGGTTTAAATCGGCTCACCCCAAATTTTAAGAACCTACGCGTAGAGGGGTCATGTCAGCATCAGAACTCCCACGCATGCCTGAATCACCTCAATGTAGGAAAAGAGAAAAAGAGTGAACTATGTCCCCAGGCCCCGATTTCCAGAGAAAACCACACCTCAGAGGGAAGGCACTGGTCCCTGGGTGGGACACAGAGCCCTCTGAGAGGCCCTCTAAGCAATGTCACAGACTCGAGCTGAATTGTGTGGGCTTCAAAGCTGCTTCATCAAATCGGCAGCCCACCAGGCCTCATCAATATTTGAAAGCATAATAGAGAAGTGAAGTGAACCAGAGCAAGTGCGCCCGGCACTGAGCCTCCCGCTGGGAAGTATTGCGGTAGGGGAAGAACCCATGTCTCAGAGCAGCCCTGACGGACTAAAAATATCTCCTGCTTCTACTCTCATCCGTCTGGTCACTGTCCCAGACGCAAGCTCAGCACAGCCTGGTCCACAGAATCTATTACATCACCGTCTACCTGCACTTCGTAACTGGATAGAGAAGGCGGAATAGTCTCCTTTTCTTTTTTCTCATGGACTCGAGTACAAATTTACAGACTAGGATATAATGACATTCTATTCAAAAACAGGCGCCAAGGGTACCTGCTTCAGCCTGGCATCTCAGGAAAACTTTGGAAGTGGAGTCCTTTAAAGGAAATCACTTACTTTAACTGCAGACTGGCAATGATGACTCACCCCAGAGATCCAGCTAAATGCTGGCACAGGAATTCTTAATGACAGTGTCAAGCAAATAGGATCTTATATAAAGGGAAACTTCTGCGTAAAATGCCTGTGGACAAGCTGCTCTGACCTCCTGCATCCTCAAAGCTCTTCTGCTCTGTTGCATAACCCATAACCTTGAGAACAATCAGCCCTTCCTGCCAGCAGCTTCTCCGTGTCCACCTGCCCCTACAGGTAGTAAAAGACAAAAAAGGATCGGGAGCAGTGTTTACACAACATGTCCCGGCACTCTCTTCCTCCTGGCCTCACCCCACCCCCCGGCTTCGAAGTTCATTTCTTCTAAAATGGGGGCGAGGTGATTCGAAGAGCGAGGGTGCGCGGCCAAAGAGGAGGGACGCGTGGCCAGAGGCCTGCCCCGACCTCACGGGCAGCACAGGGGACACACGGGACACGGGACTCAGGACTCGGGAGGGACTCGCCAAGCAGGAGGCCGCCAGGCTGCCCGCTGGGGAGGCCCAGACTGGAGGAGGTTTAACGTCAGAAGAGGGCCTCTCCCGCCCCGCCCGCTCGGTGGACCACCAGAACCTTGGGGGCCAAGAACGCAGGTTCCACTTGGCAGCCCTGACCGGGGTTTTTGTTTAAATCCTGCCGGCCTGGCTGTGTTCCCGCTCACAAGACTGGCACGTGTGACCCACGGTACAGCGGGCAGATCATCGGTTTAAAACCAGCTCCATTTAAAGTCACTGTATAGTCCCTGTGGGCATATTCTCACACTTTGGGGCACCTGGTATGACTACTGGTTTCACTAAAATCTGCTTTTGCCGTATATCCTTATTTATTCCCCTCAACAAGTGACAGTATCAGGAGAGGAAAGTGGCAGGCAGCCTTCTGGGGACAAGAGCTCTCCTAAGAGCCTGGGTGCCTGGGCCGCGGACACTTCCGGGGATCATCGAGCATGTCCCTGAGACCTCTGGGATGGACACCTTCCAGAGCAGGGAGGGACCAAGCTGAAGGCCTCTGAGGGGCCGCACCTGCTTGCCCCTCCCTCACCTGGGCCACACCTGCCTTCTTCCTGATCCTCAAAGGCCAGACTCATTTCCCACTGCAGAGCCTCTTTTTTTTTTTTTTTTTTTTTTTTTTTTTTTTTTTTGCGGGCGCCCCTCCTTTTTTTTTTGTCTCCCTCTTGGGGGCCCCCGCCCGCGGCGCCGGCCCACCGGCCCCCCGGGCGCG